>NW_008246114.1:371064-373336 GCF_000281045.1 Saprolegnia diclina VS20 | reverse complement strand
CTTGTACTTGGCTTCAACCTTGGTGCCGACGTCGAGCTGCGTTGCCGCCGCCTTATTAGGGCTGCCATTGGCTCGAACGAAGTCGGCTGCCACGCGTTTCTCCTTTTCGCCGTCGTCGTAGTCGATGTCGTAGCTGCCGTCTGCGTGACAACGGGCGATCTTGCCGGGGTAGTATGTTTTGCCCTTGTACTTGGCTTCGACCTTGGTGCCGACGTCGAGCTGCGTTGTCGCCGGCTTTGTGGGGCTACCTCTGGCTCGAACGAGATCGGTGTCGATGCGCTTCTCCTTCTCGCCGTCGTCGTAGTCGATGTCGACGGTTCCGTCACTGTGCACCTTGGTGATCTTGCCGGGATAATACTTGGACTTGCCTTTGTAGCGCGCGTCCACTGACATGCCTGCTTCCCACACGCTCTTTTTCTCGCTCTTCTTGGGTGCCGGCTTCGCTGGTGCGGCGACGATGCGAATGTAGTCGCGGTCGACGCGTTTCTCCTTCTCCCCGTCGTCGTAGTCGATGTCATAACTCTCATCGTCGTTGACTTTGGCGATCGTACCAGGGTAGTACGTCTTGCCCTTGTACTTGGCTTCGACTTTGGTGCCGACGACCAGGTCCGTCTCGGTGTTGTGTTGAGAGGTCTTGGTGCTGCTTGTGACGACCACTCGGATGAGATCTCGCTCAATGCGTTTTTCCTTTTCCCCGTCGTCATAGTCAATGTCATACGTTTCGTCGGCGTGGCACTTGGCGATTTTGCCGGGGTAGTACTTGGATTTCCCCTTGTACCGAGCCTCGACCTTGGTCCCGACCTTGAGTCCGCTCTGCTTGCTCGGGCTCGACGGTGTCTTGGACGGCTTCTTGGCCGGCGGCGCATCGGTGGACCGAATGAGGTCGCGGTCGACGCCCGACTCCTTCTCGCCGTTGTCGTACGTAATGTCAAAGCTCTCGTCGTTGTTGACCTTGGTGATCGTGCCCGGACAGTAGGCCGTTTTGCCCTTATAGCGCGCTTCAACTTTGGTCCCCACGTCCAGCTCGTCGCCGCTTGTAGCCGCCTTCTTCGCCGCTTGTTTTGCTGGTGGCGACGCCGTCGGCTTGGCGGTTGATGCCGCTACGATCCGAAGGTAGTCGCGCGGGACTTTGGTTTCCTTCTCGCCGTCGTCGTAGTCGATGTCGTAGCGGTCGTCGGCGTGCGCCCGCGCGATCGTTCCCGGGTAAAACGTCTTGCCCTTGTACTTGGCGTCGACTTTGGTACCGACAGCAAATGCGTCGGGAGCGAGTACGATCGCCTGCTTGGCCGGTGTCGCAGCCGCCGAGTACTTTTCGACGTCGTTGAACGGGACGTTCTTGAGGAGCGTACCGTCCTTGAGCTTGACGACGTAGGCCGACGACGCAACGCGGATCTGCAGGAGCTCGCCGAGCGCGCCCGAGCTCTTGACGCGCACGCTGTCGCCGACGTCGAGAGGCATGTCGTGCCCCCACAAGATCGCGATCTGGCTAATCGCACGCCATTTACCGCGCCACGTGGCAGCCGGAGGACCAGGCGGCGGTTGCCAAGGCTTTTTCGATGCAAGGCGGATGCGACTTTGCTGCTTGCTGTGTGCTTTGGACGATATGGGTAGCAATTTTGCATGAAAAATGTACAAATCACCCTGCAATTAGGAGACAAGATTATCAAATTGTGCACGATCGCTGATTCACACTGTCAAAATCAATCATTTGGTCATTCCTAGGTTGGATTTACAAAGTGTTTGATGATGAATAGGAAAATCATGTTACATGCGTAGTGCTTTCAAAATGAGGAACGACTACCAAAACTTACGGCGTGCCGGCAGCGCGACCGGCCTTGAGGTTGGCCGCGTACCAGAGCAGCTCGGGGAAGAAACCCTTGCTCACGGCCGCCAACGAGTCGGCACTCGCCGCGCCGGCCGTGACCGAGCCGTCTTGTGCAGAGTCCGAGTCGGCGCAAGCATCGAGTACCTGCGGGCTGCACCTAACCATGACCTATACCTTGGATTCGAGCAGTTGCGAGCGACAGCCGAGGTTGCTTCGTGGCAACGATGAAACGTGAGGGTGAGGTAGACCAAACCCTTGAATCGACATGTTGAATGACATTATCTACCCAGCTTGCTGATATGTTCTATAAATACTATGTACTAGACTACTATGTACCACTACTGTACAACTAAGCTACAACTATGCTGTCGTGATGATCGACGGCAGCTCTAAAGCGGAGAGCCACCGAAACCTAGTGCTCCCAGAAGCTCTCGCGTCGCTCCACAA
>NW_008246114.1:366560-368304 GCF_000281045.1 Saprolegnia diclina VS20 | reverse complement strand
CCATGGCCATCACTGTCTCTGTCATCCTCGGCTCGGTTCGCCCCGGCCGCCAAGGCGTCCGCGCTGGCGCATACGTCCAGGCCCAGCTCGAGGCCCTCGGCGCCAAGGTCCACCTCATCGACCCCGTCGCGCTGGACGTGCCGCTCTTTGGCACGCGCTTCGACTACATCCCGGAGGCCGACCGGTCGCCGGCGCTTGTTGAGCTCCACGCCAAGTTTACCGAGAGCGACGCGTTTGTCGTCGTGACGCCCGAGTACAACCACACGTACTCGCCCGTCATCTCGTCGCTCCTCAACTACTTTTACCACAACGAGTTTTACTACAAGGTCGCCGGTATCGCGTCCTACACGATGGGCCCGTACGGCGGCGTCCGCGCGGCCATCCAGCTGCGTCCGTACCTCGGCGAGCTCGGCTTGATCACGATCCCCAAGATTCTTCCGTTCCCGGCCATCCACGCGCTCCTCAACGAAGACGGCTCGGTCACGGCCGGCGCGGCGGGCGCCGACTCGTTGGCGGCCGTGAGCAAGGGTTTCTTCCCCGAGCTGCTCTGGTACGCGGCCAACCTCAAGGCCGGTCGCGCTGCCGGCACGCCGTAAGTGTTGATAGACGTCTTTGAAAGCACTAGTACGCATGTAACATGATTTTCGTATACACCATTAAATACTGCAAATCCAACCTTAGCTTTTGTGACATGCAGCGTGGAAAGAGGAAATGTGTCGATAATAGTAGCAAGGCCATACTATGGCCTAGCTCTATGCCTCTATAGCCTTGGCACCGGGTAGTAGCTGGGGTAGTAGTGTAGAGTTCTACCTGCGCTGTTTTGTGCGCGTGCAGGATCATTGCGCAGTATCTAGCTCTTGCTGTAGACCAGAAGTCTACGTGCTGTTTTGTGTCGTACTAGTACAAGCTTTCGATTGTGATGTCTACGAATCTTGTCGGCATCTTGATGCGTCATCAACGCTGCTTGTTGTAGATGTCTTTCGTGTATTGTCAATGATATACCTCACTACGATCTCCATCGATCGACAGTTTTTGAGCTCGCCGCCATTGCTTTGTGTCTTGGATCGCAAGCGAAATGCGAGGCCGCCCGCTTTTCTCTTTTGGTTCAGAGCTGGAGGTGCCCTTTACATACGATGTACAAAAGCGCGAGTGCAAAGGGTCGTTCAACACCCTTTACACCATACACAGCGCAAGAACCAGCTCTTCACAAACCATTTCCTCGACGACAACGAACATGACTGCTTACTTTGGCCGCGCTACGATGGCTGCCTTGACCGCCGGGCTGGCCTACATGATCTACTCCAACGCCACGTCCACGCCGACGGACACCACCGACGACGCACCGACGACAACGACCACGGCGTCGAGCACGGTCGAGCAGCAACACGATCACCTCGACACCGATCTCGACGACCCGCCGCAGCTCGACGCCGCTACCATCATGGAGCTCCTTGAAGACACACAACAACGCCACGTGGACGCGATGCAGGCGTCTCTGGACGCATCCACCGCCACCGCAGCGACACTGCAGCGCCAACTCGACGCCTCCAGCGCCGCAACAGTAGCAGCCGAGACCACCGTCCGCGCTCTGCAGCGCGAGCGGGATACGATGGCTGCCGACCATCTTCGCGCGATCGACGCGCTTCGAGCCGAGCACACGCGCCAGCTCGCTGCAACCCAAGCCTCTTTGGCCGAATCCAACCAGCAGGTCGCGACTTTACGCGACCAACTCGACGCCTCGATC
>NW_008246114.1:355354-365575 GCF_000281045.1 Saprolegnia diclina VS20 | reverse complement strand
CGTCCGAGCTTCTCCTTCCAAGCTCTCCTTCCACATCGAGCGACTATACGTATACGAGAGTGCCGCACCAAAGCCATGTAAACGATCACGTCGCTTGCTTCTCCTGCAAGGTTGTGACGCGGCGTGGCGCGGCAAGGCTGTTGGTCCAACCCATAACCCTAGCCCTCACCAAGGCGAGCGGCCGATTTTTTCTTTTGCCCAATCACAGCGCACGGTTCTAAAAAATCGAATGCCAAAGTTCGAAGATCGCAAATCGGGCAACCTGACGCTGGGCATTCTTGCATTCACCTCGTCGATCCCGCACGCCTTCCATGCCGCTCACGATCTCGGTAATCATTGGCTCGGTCCGCCCTGGTCGTCAGGGCCTCCGCGCCGCCAAGCACGTCGAGGCGCAGCTCCTTGCGCAAGGCATCAACGTTCACCTCATTGACCCGGTCGTGCTGCAGATCCCGCTCTTTGGCAACCGCTACGACTACCTGCCGGTCGACCAAAAGACGCCGGCGCTCACCGAAGTTTACGAAAAGTTTACCGAGAGCGACGCGTTTGTCGTCGTGACGCCCGAGTACAACCATGCGTACTCGCCCGTCATCTCGTCGCTCCTCAACTACTTTTACCACAACGAGTTTTACTACAAGGTCGCCGGCATTGTCTCGTACAGCATGGGCCCGTTTGGCGGCGTCCGCGCCGCGATCCAGCTCCGCGCGTACCTTGGCGAGCTCGGGTTGGTGTCGATTCCCAAGCTCCTCCCGTACCCGATCATCCAAGCGCTACTCAACGAAGACGGCACCGTCCAGGACGGCGCGGCCGGCGCCGACTCGCTCGCTGACAGCTCGGCCAAGTTTGTCAACGAGCTCGTGTGGTACGCCAAGAACCTCAAGGCCGCCCGCGCCGCCGGCACGCCCTAAAGTCCTCCACCATTGCGACTGTTTCTGGACCTCAGGATACATGACAATCCCATGTCGTCTCTTGGTCAATAGCGTTGTGTGTTGCAAGTGCGTGAGAAGCGAGCCGCAACGCTCGACTGGCGACGTGTCATCGACGAAGACGTCGTCGTGCGGGTCGAGCTAAGATCTGATGGGCGTTGCATCTGGTTGGCCGCGAAACCAGTTTGCATTAGCAATCGCGTGTAGCAGATCTGGTGATAGGACGTTGCTTTTCAGACTGCAGAACAGCCAAGATGTGCTTGGTGCGCTCGGACCTCACCTCGTGTCTCTAGGACTCAAGTTTGCCAGCGCGTTGTGGTCAGATGACTCAAAACTCATTGCACTACGAACCAGACACCATTCTGGTCTGACATTGCACTTTTCAATGCGTGTCTGGATCGTGCATGGAGGCGCGGCTTGCGATTACTGCGAGCGACCGGTCGATAGATGCTGCAGGCACCAACAAAGGAGCACGCCTCGTCGACACGTGGAGCCAACTCGTTGAAGTATGTGGCACCAGCGACCAACGCGGCTCGGGTCCATGCAGTCGCCGTCGCCACCTACCACTTCCTCGCAGCTGCATGGAGTCGCCACGCGTCCATCAAGCGACGACGTGATCGTAGATCTGAGTCCTTTCTTATTGCTGGTCGGTTTGCCGGCGATGCACGACAAGGTGTACTCGTGGTCAAGTACGTTGTTGGTTGTGTATTTATGTGTTACCATTGACCAAATTCAAAGACACAAACAACACGAGTTTCATATAACAAATAAAAATCACATGCGTCTTCATCCGTGGAGGATGCAACGGGCAGATATTGTATGATCCAGAAATCTTAGGCACATGCAGGTGTGTGTACTCCGCGCAGACGAGGCCGCGCTGGCTTCAATGGGCGCGCACGACGATGGCTCTAGACTTCGCCCGAGAGGCGGAGGTGCGCAGAGCAGAGGCCCTTTCGCCGGCACGGCTTGAGGCAGCCGTCAAAGCCGCAGCGCTTGCCGCCGCCGTGGGTCGCACAGAAGCCACCGCCACGGTCGTTGCGCATGCAGCCGCTGACGCCGCAGAGGCGCGAGCCGCCGTGGAGCGCACAGAAGTCGCCGCGTTGGGTGCCCTTGTCGCAGCCCTCAAAGAGGCAGCGCTTGCCACCGCCGTGCGAGCGGCAAAAGCCACCGCCCTGCGAGCTGCGGTTGCAGCCCGAGAAGAGGCAGCGCGGACCACCGCCGTGGGCCTTGCAGAGCATGTTGGACTGGGCGGCCTTGTCGCAGCCTTGGACTTCGCAGCGCTTGCCACCACCGTGCTTGATGCAGAGGTTGCCGCCCTGGCTCGACTTGTCGCAGCCTTCGACCGCGCAGCGGCGACCGCCGCCATGGGCGATGCAGAGGCCGTGCGAGCGCGACCGCTTTTCGCAGCCGTCCATCTTGCAGAGGCGGCGGCTCTTGGACGACGGGTGCGAGTCGTGCAAGTCGTTGAGGAGGTCAAGCGGCGCCTGCTGGTGCATGTACTCGGACGGCGGCTTGAGTTCGATCTCGGAGAGGTCGCACTCTTCCTCGGACGTCATGTCGAGGAGCGTATCGAGCGGCGACGAGTCGAGGAGGTTGAGCGTCATGACGCCGTCGTCCGTGCCATCGAGCGAGTTGGCGCGGAGCTTCTCGGGCATCTCGTCGGCCTTGTCCATCAAGAACGAGTACAGAATGGACATTTCGCTGTTGTCAAAGTCTTCTTCGACGTTGAAGTCGACGTCGTCCTTGTCGTCGTCCAGGATCGCGCAGTCGAGGAGGTCATCAAAGCTGCCGACGTCTACATCTTCCATCGACGCAGGCGCGAGCGACTCCATGAGCGGCTCGGGCTTGGTCGAGAGCTCGTACTTGGGCGCATGGTTGTTCATCATCATGAACGGCGGGACCATGTCATGATGGTGCATCATGGGCTTGGCCATCGCCGACGTCTGGTACATGTTGCCTTGGTTGGCGTACCCCTGCTGGAGGCGGCTAAAGCTGCCAACGAGGGGCACCGTGGCTTCCATCGGGCGACACATCACAGTCGGGTTCTTGGTGTTAAGGAGCGGTCACTGCGGAGCTCAAAATAGTCAAATGCTGCCAAAGTCCGCCGGCCACCGCCCCAGCCGCTGTATACATTGGTCAAGACAGGGGTTTCGAGCCAGATTCTGTTTGCATTTTTATTCAAGTGCGCGCTCGAATCCTCCCATGCACTTGCGTTTTGTATGTAATACCGCTTTCGATGAATAAAAATACTCCCGAGGCAGCTGGCCCGGCTTCTCGTCGACCCGATTTAAATTATTTTTCAGCTCGCTTACTCTGGCCGTGTGTTTATAGCGTAATTTATTCGAGTGTTTTATGCGAGCGGCCACGTGCAGAGAAATGCACCAAGCACAAAGATGCGTCAACGGCCGCTGTCACTGGTGGCGACGTGGGTGCTGCGGTCGTCGAGCCGACGACGCCATTTGAAAGGCTACGGAGTTGGCAGCGCAGGCCAAAAAGCACCCGGACATAGGCAGGGAACCTACGGCAGAGCGAGCCTGAAGGCTTGGGTCCAGCGCGAGCAACGTGCGCTCGACGATGGGCGAGACAGGTGCCATCTGCCATGCTGTAATCGTTACGAGGCCAGTCCAATCAGAGCTTGGGTGCAAGTGTCCTCGCCTGTGATTGGTTGCACGAGATTTGTAGCAAGAATGGGGTTTCCGTCATCCGCGCGACGGGCGTGGGCGCATTTTTACGTGACGCTGGCGCGTCATGAAACCTCCACCAATCAGAATCGCCTCGCGTCACGCGAAGGTTCCTCGAACGCGACCGCGACAGTGGACAGCCGTCCATTTGCATCAACACGACAAGCCGTGGACGTCGGACACACTTGAAGTTGTAGTATACAGGTCCGACGCGGCGGTTGTAGCGAGCCGCCACTGATATTAATGGTGGGGAAGGGGCGCTCGTCGACCATTTACGGGTCACGGGTCGAGGTCGGCAGTCGTTTGTGATGTTCTATGCGATATTGACAAACTCGCATTTCGCACGTCCCCACGGCAACCAATGGTGAATTGGATGCGCAAAGAACCTTGTCGAAGCTACGTCTTCTCGCATGATTCGCACTCGGTAGCAATCAGTTTGTTTTCAACAAAAGGTTATCAAGCGCCTCGCTACTACAGACCTATCAACCTGACGTCGGCGACGGTAATCGCGCGGTCGAAGGCGACCAACGCATCACGCGCGAGGTGTCGCCGCATCCCGTGATGGGTCGGTGTCGTGGAAAAGAGGCGAGAGTAACGTGGCTTGATGCTTGGTACGAGCGTGGTTCGGGGCAGAAACAGGTTGACTCGACGTCGAGTACTGGCAGCACGACACGTCAAGGCCGTCGTCGTCGTAGTCGATGACAGGTACAAATGGCCTTGATGATGCATGGACGAGACCATGGACACCTCTCGTGGGCCCTTCTGGGCTGCACCGTGGGCCAAGCGAGCCAAAATCAGCGTTGAATTCTTGTTACTATTGGGTATATTTCACTTTGTAGACCAGACCGCCATGATGTCGTGATGCTCGGGTTCGTTTGCAGTAGCTTGGACGATCGCGTAGTAAAGGCGTGGGTTCGCA
This sequence comes from Saprolegnia diclina VS20, assembly GCF_000281045.1. Taxonomy (NCBI): domain Eukaryota; phylum Oomycota; class Saprolegniomycetes; order Saprolegniales; family Saprolegniaceae; genus Saprolegnia; species Saprolegnia diclina. The sequence continues at coordinate 361,052 of NW_008246114.1, read as the reverse complement.
TCTCATAATGTCTCTTTGGTTCGATTGCAGCAAAAGTACCCGCGCACGACGGCGACGGCGCGGTAGTAAAGGCGCGGGCAGCTCGCTGTCGTTCGGTCGCTCGATCTTGCCATCATCATTTTTGCATATTCGAATACAGTGCACGCGTTTCATCCTGCATCCCAGGTCGCGTCTCGTAGATTCCTATACCTTGGGTGGTTTCCAAGCCACGCCAGTTGCCGCCGCACGTCCACGGTGGGTGCAAGACCAAGCATTCCCAAGTGGCCGATCCACAACGGCCGCCAATTTTTGGCGAGTCGAACCTGTGACGAGCTCGTGCGCACGCTGCGCTTGCCACGTCCGGTTCTTCGACAGTGCTTGCCATCGTTCGTGTTGGGCGAGATACCGTACACGTGCACGCCCCCGAGCGTCAAAGACTCAAAGTGAAGTCGCGTTGAAGCCAGCATCGTTGAACATGTCCTCAAGATAGTGCGCGTTTCCCGGACCATCTTATAGTACTCGGCGCTAAGAACGCCTTTTAGGGATGGATGGTTTTAGGGATGGATGGGTTGGTGCTAGTGTAGTAGCACGGGCGTCGAATGGGGAAAGGGCATCGAGTAGCCGCGGAGCATGATTTTACATCCGTCAACGTTGCGCGGCAACCCATGCATGTGGGCGTCGAGAGGCCCGGAAGAGGCGATCTGATCCTACGCGATCTCAGGGAGACCACCTCCGTGGAAGTCCCAGTGCGATGTACCTTCAGAATATCCCCACTTATTCCACCAAAAACTGACCTCGAGAACCCGCAGGAGCGTAGAATGTCCGAATTGTATCGGGATGGGTCACCATCAGCAGCTCACTGAGCTAGCTCACTCCCAACGATGGAGGGTAGGCGCCAACTCCCACGTACGTAAGCGCAGTGCTAGAAGAACTCGAAAGGCCGTCTTTGAGCTCGTATTTTCTCGTTGGTTGTCAACGCAGCCGCCGCCATGAGCAATTGCCTTCGAGACGCGCCACGGGAACATCTTTTCGGCTCTTGACCTAGTACCTCGTGTACTTACATGCCCCCGTCCAGAGTGTGGCAATGTGCAAAAATGGAAGGAAAGCTCGACGGCGCTGTGATCAATGCAGAGGAACGCTTGCAAAGAAAGTAGGGACCGCCAGACCTGCAGTAGCAACCCAGAAATGGGTAGTTCGACGGAAACAAGGAAATCGAACATATATTCTCTTGGACGGGAATCGTCGCTAGTGGCTAGTAGCAGGAGAATGCAATGGTAAACTACAAAGACTCAACGCACGATACGAAAACGCCGACGATCGAGTGTCCTCGATGCCATGAACTGCGTCGCTCGAGAATGAAAAGCCTGACAGACGCACGAGACAAGGGGCGGTCTATTTCCAAGAAGGGCAAGCGCAAGGCCGAATGAGCCAGAAGACCAAATCGCGAAGCACATGAGATGCAAGCTCCAGGCGCAGAGCAAGCGGGCTCGTGCCATTTTTGAATGGTGAGTAGTGTCAGTAAACACAAAACCGTCTCGCGAACCACTGGCATGGCGGACAAAATCACGGATGTTGCCCAAGTAGTTACGCCGACTTGATGGAGCTAGTGAGCGCTCTCAAAATGGCCAGAGCACAAGCATCTCGAACGACTGTTGTAGGGCCAGGAAGCCATCTACAACCACCTCGTGACGCTGCAAGCCGTACCGGTCCGCTTCTGTGAAGGCTTGCTGGGCCATGATGTCTGCTGCTGCCTTCGTTGCAATGCGGCACGTGCAATGACCTCTTCCGTCTCCCATTGACCCTCGCTAGCTTCTCTATGACGCTGTTGCTACGCCGTTCTCGGCTCAAAATCCCTAGTCGCGACCTTCTGGTACCGGTAGTCTCTCGAGCAAGTACGGTGCTCAAGCCACCCAAAGCGCTTGGCCTCGGACTCGTCCCAGAGCGACGCTGCGTTCACGTGGTCGACCAAGTGGATCTGCGAACACTCCGCGAGGAGGCTTCACGCCTTTTGTATGTCGCTCGAGCGCAGCGCCGACCTGTCGATCGAGTGCACCACGATGGAGCTGCTCGGTGCCGAGGTACCGTAGCATCGCGAGGTCTGAGGCTCTCGAGGATGTACTGAATGCCGCTCACGGCGTGCTTGTCGTCCCGGCCCATCGCGCTGCTTCAGTCACCAAGACCTCGCCCGCGTGCGGCGCCATCGTGTTGACCGTAACAACCGAAACGTTTGCTCAACACCGACGCAATTCCAGCCGCTTCACTTGCGGTCAAGAGCGCTATAGTACTCGTCCCCATGTACACCTCCGACGCTTGGTCCGTCGAGATGCGGTGTCATCGCTCGACGCTCAACACCTGCCGCGACGATGCATGCTATGCGCTACCTACAGTAATTCACAACCGGTCTGTGGTTGCTTGCACGATTGCACAACAAGGCCGCAAGACAACGTTGCCTCATAATAAGATTGCTATCGTGGATATATAAAATTACATGTGCTATACGTGGAAATAATTCGTTTCAAGAGCACCTATGGTTAATTCACGACGCACAACGGAGCCCTGCGCGAATGGCCATTATATATTTATGAACGTGTTCCGCGTTATCTTCGTTATTACAAAGGCCACCGTCTAGGTACTCTCGCTCTACGTGGCGCCCAGCGAAGCCCATATGCCCATAGAAGACGAGCTTGTGCTCCCTGGACCCACTATAGCAATGCCTCGACACAAGCCCTGGACACCGCACGAAGTCGCTATTCTCACGCGAGCGTGGGTGTTGGCGCGCACCGGCTCCGTTGAAGGCGTCGACAAGAGGGCGGCGTACGGTTCGGTTTTAAGACGACGACAACACCTCGTGCACGAGCTCGTCGACGTCGTCGTCGTCGAGCAAGAACTCGCGCCAGTTTCGGTGCATGGACGCTAACACCAAAGTTATTTGCATACGCAAGAGAGCTTCCATAAAGGCGCGAAGGCGGTTAGTTCGAATTTCGGCATATGAGCCTTTGAATGGGATGGACGGGTGGAGATAGCACTCCTACTCCAATTTCACGATAGGATCCACCAATCACAGCCTTCCGCACAATAGGAAATAGGAGTCGAATGCTCTAACAGTGTTGGTTGGTATACATACGTGTTTTATAAAGGTCTACAATCGTTTAATGGACCCTTGATCACTCGACCCTTGAAGAGATGAATCGTCCTCATTGCCGTTTGCTTTGACGAGTCATCGCCAACGACAACATGACGCGCCGCGTCAACTGTGGCGCATGACAAACACATGGCCACGTGACAACGAACGGTTGACGGCACCTCCCGGTACCATCGACCGTTCTTGCACCGACATCTCTCTAAAAACTGCAAGCTACACAACACTCTTGGATCCTAAAATGCGATATCGCACGCAGCATCACACATCGATCGGTGTTGACATCATACTACCGGCATCCAGGCACCCCCCAACGCCCACCCACGTTCCCTCCCTTCTCAGCACAGCAAAACCGGTCGATTGATTACACAACAACGTACTAGTAGAGCACAACAATACCGTGGTATATGAATATGTGGTCCAGTGCGTTTCTTTTGATTGAGTCTAGGACACTAGCCTATCAGCGAGCGTGAGAACCCAGTGGCATGCCCATACCTCACTCACTGGTCACTACTACATGGAAACGCCTTTACTGATTTGGTTTCTAGATTGCATTGCCGTGCAATTGTACCACATCATTTCTGGTCGCGGCGCCAATTTGATGCCACGATGTAAATCCAAACTTCAACAATGCAACCACTTGGCACTTGCACCAAATGAGATTCGTTCTTTCTTCCAGCACGTCCCTCCTATACCGCCACGCACCCTTAATGCTCTTGCTGCAACACAGAGCTACTACACATTATTGCAGTGTGTGTGCTCTTACCGATGCGACGCGTGATGCAATGCGCGTGCCGATGGCGTGGCCACCCTATCGTCAGTGCAGGACGCCCGGTCACCCCTGTATCTGTTACAATAGCCGAGGACAAATTTCGGGGGTCGTAAGGGATTTTGGACGACCCCGCGGGTCAAAATGGGCCTCAGGTGGGGGGTCGGGGGCCAAAAAAGCCGAACCCGCTGGTTTCGGGCGACCCCCCGGGGTGACTGGCGTCCTGTTGGACTGCGTGTGTTCAATATGTTGGAGGACAGACAGAGTACAATGGAGATATCTAATATTCAAACGGTGTTGAAAACGGCCTTTACTTCGTCGCCGCGGAAGGAGACGTAGTCGTTGTTGCTCTTGAGCACGTGCTGGAAGACATCCCACTCGACCCCACACGTGTGGATATGGTGGACTTAGTGGCGCTGGCCGACGTCTCGATGCGCCACTTGTTGTACGACTTGACGTACACGGAGAGGAGCCGATACTGACCCTTGGCGGTTGCGATGATGACGTTCCTCTTGTGCATGGCCGACGTCGTCGGAGCCTCCACCCGCTTGGGGGCTTTCTTGCACCATCTTCCTGCAAGCGAGTTGAACTTGGCCTCCATGTTTGCCGACCCTATATTGACGTCACAAAATGGCACGGAGCACATCGCTGACCGTTCTCCTTCGCGTGTAAATTACGCAAGCAGTTGGCCGTGGACTCGAAGAGTGCAAGAACCGAAGGCACTTGAAGAGCTACGTCGTCATTGTACCGAAAGCAAGCGTTGTGGGAGAATGGTACCAGAGACGACGCTCATCGAGGGGGACTGGCTGACCTTGGGAAGACAGGTCTCGTTGGCGTCGAAACCGATTTGGACGTCCGGGAGATCGCCAGCTTGAAATGCTGCTGCGGCGCCGAGCAGCTCGTCGATCGGCGTCTCGTTCCCGACCGCGACTTCGGCGATACCTGGATCAACGGAGGCTGCATTGTTGTCTATTTAATTGATTAGCGTGTTCACGTAAGAGATTTGCATACCTTTAGTTCGAATGCGCGGAGTAACGAACTCGCCGAAAGCGCCTCAGAGCGCGCGCCGAGCTGGCCTTTCACGCCGGCGGCCGCCGACGCGTACGCTGCCGCCGCGTCGACCTCGGTCCACGTCGCGTTCGCCGGCAGGTCCTTCCAAATGTCAGAGCGCGGACTCATCCATTGCTCGCCTGGCAGCCGCCTAAGGTTGACGCCACGCACGGGCACGCGGCCGGCTGCGATCGCCTGCGCACCGTGGAATGTCGTCGGCGCAGGCCGCGCTGCCACGTGGCCGACGTTCGCGGCCGCTGTGCGGAAATCCGCGAGCGAGTCGAACTGTCGACAGAAAACTGACGTGTCGGCAGCCTTCATGCCAGGTACCGGTCCTTGAGGATGTCAGCCGTCGTGCTCGAGGCGTGGTTGACGACTCTGAGCAGCGCCGGCTCGAGCTGGTGTATGATCGGGCGGGTGCAGTCGACGCCATCGTCGAGCGGGGAATCGGTTGCACAAGACGTTGCTTGCTGTGATTGGTTGCTTCAAAAATGGACGCATGTGATTGGTCAGCTCGGGGCCCGGCCCCGTAGACCCGCGGGTTTTCTACAAATAGGGATGTATGGGGGGCGGGGGGCGGCCGACCTGGTGGGTCAACCAGTGGGTTCCGGGCGACCCCCCTGGGTGACCGGGCGTCCTGTCAGTGCAGCGCGATCATGGCTTTTCAATTACATCGCCATATGTGTGTGGCGGGAGGATCACCATCTGTTGCCAGTGGCAGCAACGGGCGTTTCCAGCCTGTGCACGACGACGACGAAGGA
>NW_008246114.1:350673-351440 GCF_000281045.1 Saprolegnia diclina VS20 | reverse complement strand
CTTGGAGGACTTTTGAATGCAAGTATTTAATGCGCCAACGAGATCATGTACAATATTGTCTGCTATACGGTTCTAGTGTTCTTTCTGTCGTGGAACGATGGGAATGCCAAAGACATCCGCCAAAGCGATGCGCATGGCCGCCGATATGAACCGATGGATCGCTCGTTTGGATACTTGGATACTTGGATACTTGGATACTTGGATCGTCGGATGCGTAGATAGAAGGACAAGTGGATAAGCGGAAGGCGGGTGCAAGATTCCTGTATCGACTCGTGTCGTAGGAGAGCTTGTGATGAAAGGGGTAGGCTTGTTTAGTGAGTTGAAGGACTCGACTAGAACCAACTCGTCGCGATTCGCTGGACACTGCCCATGCTTAAGCACAGCGAACTAGTGTCCAGTACAACTACAAACGACTAAGGTCGACTCGTCCATCGGATAAGCGACTGAGGTTGTGCTACTAGTAGACGTCACGCTTGCGTTGCACCATCTCGTTAGGCAGCGAGCAACGCTGTACACTTTGCACAGGGATCGGCGTTTGCGATAGATATATGTATAGAGCTTGAAAGCAACTAGGGCGTACGACTATCGAGCGTTGGTGTGGTGGAGGGCACGAGCGTCAGTGACACGGCGTCGCAGTTGGTGACGACGACCGGGTACCGGACGGCCGGCGCCACCTCGTCGTAGCTCAAGCCGACGTCGACGCCGTTCTTTGCAAACCAAATGCGCGCTGCGTCGCGGTCGTAGTGGCACGTGAGCACGTCGCCGTC
>NW_008246114.1:314278-315315 GCF_000281045.1 Saprolegnia diclina VS20 | reverse complement strand
ATGTTTTGCTCATGCCTTTTCAAGGGCGTAAAAGCTATCGAGCGTCCGATTCGACTTGTTGTTTGTATGCCGAGTGTAAAGGGTGGGAGCTGAAATAGGGAAAATCTTGCAGCCTTGTGTGGTTATTTGGTATGTGCTGAGCTTTTCGTTGGCGATGAACGCAGAGTACGGCGGCGTGTGTCTCCAGGCTGCATTTTTATTTATACAAACCATATATGCATACCGACGCGTGCGCAGTGTAAGGTAGCAGCAGCGCCGATGATGATCCAGTCCAAGCGCACACGGTTTCTGCATCTCCGCCGATGTCACAAGATACCGTGGAGCTATGGACGAGTAGCGACGGTGTAGGAAGTTTGGCAAAAACAAAACCAAAATACATCATTAGCGTTAAAAGAATGGACTGATAAAGCAAAATAGGACGGGAAGATCTGGCTGGTCGCGTCGACTCCAGTGGGCCATTGGAGCTCCGTGGTGTTTTTCAACGTCTCCAAGGCGACCGTCCATGACGAGAACGCCTCGTCGCCATGGAGACGTCTTAATCTCGAGGTTAAATGTAAATTCTAGCATTGCTGTGTTTGCAAAAGTCGGTGATCCTCATGTATTGAACACGCCGAACACCGAATCCAGTCGTTAATTTCTGCATGGCGCGTCGAAATCCGCACAAAACCACGTGTTTCCGCATACAAGCCAGTGGTTTTGCAGGAATTTGAGTGAATGCACGGTACAATCGCTGTGGTAGCGTGAATTTGCCGTGTAACACCATATGACGCTTTTGCATCACACGATATCAAGAAATGCATATAGTGTGCGTACTTGATTGGCAAACTCAACCTGAAGCAGGCCAAAGTATGATTTTCGGACCGAACGTACGCTTCTATCAGGCGTTTTGCAGGTGGCACCATCACAGACCAGCGGCCACAGGCCGAGCGACCAACGCCAATGACGGGCTCTTGCAAGAGCGCAGCGCGATGCTCTATCGTCATCCCACAGTCCGTGACTATTCCTCAGGCGTCGACGCACCAACGCTTGGCAAAAGG
>NW_008246114.1:310600-312302 GCF_000281045.1 Saprolegnia diclina VS20 | reverse complement strand
TTCACCATATCTTTGTTATTGCATGGAATACCTCATTTCAACAACTCTGGGACATGGTCCACTTCTAGCCCACGTCAACATTGACGCTTTGCCAGTAGAGCGCTGCAAAGGCCAGTATCATCTGATCGTTAACCCTCCTCAACCTACCATTGTATTCTCACCGCAGCGACATTTTAAAGATGAAAGAAAAAGGTATCACACAACGGTCCAAGCCCGGGCGTTGGCTTCGGCACCGCGTAGAGCTGCAGCGATCGTCGCCGACGCCGCTAGCATCAACGACGTCGCACCGTCCTACAGCACACAAATATTATATGGCACTCTGCAGCGTCGCCAATGTGATCAACAATCCCTACTCATCATACCTCGGTTCTCGCAAACACATTTGCGTGGACCTCCAAGAGGTACTGGACTGCCGCGTCTTGACCTCCCTTGGCAGCTACATGCAACGGCGTTTGACCGAGCTACACAACGCACTAGCGTCAAAGTCGTCAGGGCGATGCTGTCTCCACCTCATCACAAACGTCGACAGATGTAAAGAACTGAGAGAGCTGAGAGAGGACAATGGTGTTGCCACCCAGCGCAGCAGCATGCAGGAGCGTGGACCCGTCCTAAAGTGAGAGCTCATTGGTACCTCAGTAGTGACGAGTAGTGACGCGAACGGTGGTGATGGTTTTGGTCTTGGCGTTGGCTTGGAGCAAGCGCGCAACGACTGTGTCGTGACCCGCTCTGGCCGCGACGAAAAGGGGCACTTCACCACCCTATGTATCAAGTTGATACATAAATAGGTTGGCCGAATGGCAGAGGGGGATGGAGTACATGGTTGGTGCAATTGAGCCCGCTGTCGCCTTCATTTCTCAGCAGTCGATCGACGATGTCGGTGTGTCCGTTGGCCGCCGCAAGGTGCAGTGGCAAACAGCCTCTCTACATCGTCTCCAGACGCTTCACCGTAGCATGGTTGTGTACTTGGTCGCTCCGACGCGCGAGTGACGCATCGGCTCCGAGCAGGCGTTGAGCGATCGTTTCGAACCCGTTGGTGGCCGCCACATGCAGCGCCGTCACACCATCCTACGCCCATAGCCAACAATAAGAACTTAGAGCGTAATATATGCTCATATCATCGTACGTGACTGGTGGCAGCCGGGCTGATGCCAGCGCGCAGGAGGGCGTCAACGTTGCGCGCGTGCTTGGTCCATGCGGCGTGAAGCAGTGCGAGCCCCTGGACGCGATTTTGAAGCAACGCGCGCCGTTGACCCTACCCCCATATGTCGTTGGCACAAAATCGTAAAATGGCATGGCTAAGAGACGTCGCTGAGCCGGTCCACACGCGCGTTCGCGCGGACGGGTAGCAAGAAAGCCCCAATGTCGTTGGACGCCATGGCGCACACCAACGCAGTTCGACCCTTCTGCAGTCAGCGGTGGCAACACGAGCATAGAGACTTGGCGTGTAGCTGGTCGGTGGCGTCGACCACAAGGTCTGGTCGGGTGAGAAGGTGTTGTAGAATAAGCAAGTCGCGCGACGCAACAGCCAGATGCAACAGCGGTGTGCCCTCCTACTCGAAGCAAAAACGCATGTCGCGGCCGAAACATACGTCGCTTCGAACCGGATCACGCCCATTGACATTGACAGTGACGTTGCGCGCGACACGGCCTCCGACGGTGCCCGTGGGTGGCGCCAGAAGACTCTCCACGTCTGAGAGGCGTC
>NW_008246114.1:307882-309075 GCF_000281045.1 Saprolegnia diclina VS20 | reverse complement strand
CCCAGTGCCTCGCACATGTCGCGTTCACGCTCCAGCATGGCGAGGCGTCGGTGCACGCGCCAAATGGCCAGCTGCTTGGACTGGGCCATGGTGTGAACGTTGTGAACGAGCTTGTCGAGACGAGTCGTGTCGGCGGCCGAGAGCTCCTCGAGGGTCGTCGCATCGCAGATCCCAAAGACGAGAGCCAAATCGTCGACGTCTTGCGAGACAAAAGCGTACGTTTCTGCACCATAGTACCACACGACTCGCTTGGCGCACTCGATGCGGTGGATGCGCGCTGCAATGTCCTCGCGGGTCATGCCCTCGTCGGCGACAACGTCCGGTGACGGCGCGTAGTACGGGCCGACAGTAGCACACGACTCGCTTGGCGCACTCGATGCGGTGGATGCGCGCTGCAATGTCCTCGCGGGTCATGCCCTCGTCGGCGACAACGTCCGGTGACGGCGCGTAGTACGGGCCGTGGGTGAAGCGCAGCGTGGCGCCCGTGTGAATAGGACCCTTGGTCATCGTGCTGTAGATACTCCGACGCTTGGCAACCATGATGTCAGTGGACGAATGAGCTCGAGATCCTGGCGTTCGATGACGGTGACCATCACTCACGACGACGGTTTCGGACAACTCATCATGACGTGGCGCGTCGAGCGGCGAGGACACGTGCATCGGGATTGTCAACGTCGAAACGGGAGACAACTGAACACGCGCTTGTTCAGTGTGCCTGTCATCAAGCCGCAGAAGGAAACTGTACTATCCACTAGGAGTGCTGAGTTGGTAGCTTCATTCGGATATCAAAACTTGACGTCGATACGAGACGCGTATCCTTGGTTGGAGCAAAGACACGGTGAATATGGACACGAAGCACGAGCAATAGCTGTCTATGTACGTCTTCAGTCCTTAGCGTTCCTATATGTGTACTAGAGCTTCAAGCCGGGGCTTAAGGCTGCAAGATTTTCCCTATTTCAGCTCCCACCCTTTACACTCGGCATACAAACAACAAGTCGAATCGGACGCTCGATAGCTTTTACGCCCTTGAAAAGGCATGAGCAAAACATCGTTTGCCATTTTCGATCCAACTTGCTACGACGAACATGACTGCTTACTTTGGCCGCGCTACGATGGCTGCCTTGACCGCCGGGCTGGCCTACATGATCTACTCCAACGCCACGTCCACGCCTACGGACGTCACCGACGACGCA
>NW_008246114.1:303098-304932 GCF_000281045.1 Saprolegnia diclina VS20 | reverse complement strand
GGTCGCTCACGACGCCGCCGTACACGGAGGGCGTCGAGTGGACGGTGGTCAAGACCGTGCAAACAATGACGCAAGCGCAGTTTGACACGTACAAGCACAAGATTCACGAAGACAGCGCGCGCCCGGTCCAGCCGCTCTACGGCCGCAAGGTCACGCTCTTCCAGTCCCCATAAGACCTTGTCGAGTCCCTGTCAACACGACTCGTTTCATTTTCGACGTACTTATAACGATTTTGTGGTGGTGGCATACTGTACCTTGGCGATAAAATATGACACAGCGGGTTTTGAACTCACAGGAATGGACGTTTGACGGCAGCCGATGGTCTCCAGCAGGACTACCGCATTACTTTTTCAAATGGTGCTTGACCGCTCGACCTACCACGTGGAAAATGATGTTTTAGAAGAGCGAATCTTGTGCAAGATAAAATTGACTAGAACATGTTGAGGGCATATCATGGAATGTAGCGCGATGTGGGATCCCTCGGAATCGTTTCAGATTTGCAAGCGGACACGCGCCACGCGGTGTGTCCTTGCGCTGTCGGAAGGTGGTCCCGGTTCGCCGTATACATCGTCGTGGAAGGAACCCCAAACGATCGAACCATGGAGGCCAAAGCGCACGAGCGAACGCGAAGACAGGGTGTTTGCATCCAATAACCATGTATGATTATGTCCCTATATGTAGTGTCACCCAATGGTGTACGTAATTCGCGTTGTGGTGTTTTTGCAACTTCGAAAATCCATAACATAGTGCACGAAGGCGAATCTTCGTCAAGTAGGTTGAAGCGTATCACTTCCCAATCGCCCTACGCGTGTCGTCTCTCGCACCGTGTGTCAAAGCTTGACCGCCTTTCTTTGTGTCGCCGACCGTGCTACCTACTAGTACACTGCAGTCAAGTCCCCAATTCTGTTGGCGACTGGAGTTATTGTCAAATCATGCAATTTTCCTTTCTTCAAAAGTCGTGGCAATCACTTCAGCTCGTTCTCGCTTCGAAACAAAGTTCTGGCACCTCGTCTTGCTGGCGCAAGCCTGTCGTCCGCCAAAGATAGAGAGATTGGATGATGGCCGGAGCGCCACCCTTGTGCTTGGAGCAAAGCGCGTTGCGAGGTAGGACAGAGGCACTCGGTCGTGTCTACGGGCGATTGTCGGTCCGTTATCGTTGGCTACTACATTGTACAGTACTGTACTGGTACTACTACACGGCAGTACGAAGAGTAGCTGTGTTGCCCGTCGCGCACCCAAACCACAGCAACTTCACATATGTACACAGCCCTCGGCTTCACCGAGAGCGTCCATAGGATCTGTTGCAGCTCACCGTCTAGGTCTTTTTTGCTGCTGATTTTCATCGCATAGACATGGTGCCTTGAATGTGATGCGCGCATCGATATCTCAAAGTTATATCCCCAACTTGGACGACCTTGAACGCAGACAGACCGGATGGCCTTGTGGCGACACAGCTGGTTGTGGACATGTGCTGTTCCATAACCCATCTGCTTCGACAACGAATATCGCTTTCGGTGGGTGCAGATTGAGAGCAGCGAAGTCGAAGCCGCATTTCCCCCTTGGTTCAAACTCCTCACAATCCATTTCCACACGCAACAGCTGAGATCATGCGCCTCTTTTCAACAACACTTCTCGCGCTGGCGGCGGCCGTCGCTGCCGTCTGCCCCGACCCGGAGCTCAAGTCGCAGTCGCCCATCGATTTTCCCAAGCTGGACGCGACGCGCAACGTGAAGAACGTGACCATGTCGTTCACCAATGCTGCCGACGGCGTCATGGCCAACGAAGGCGAGACCATCAAGGTGTTTTGGGACGGCGGCAAGGAAGCGTCATTTGC
>NW_008246114.1:296117-302605 GCF_000281045.1 Saprolegnia diclina VS20 | reverse complement strand
GAAAATACAGTGATTGTGTCGAGTTCATCGAGACGCTTGCCAAGACATGAATGGTCTTGCGATTCACGACGCGAGTTGCTCAACAGCCATTCAGAATGCGCTCTCGGACGTCTGGAGTGCTGCTCCATTTCGATCCAACTTGTTTTACCAGAGTGTGTGTGCTGTGCTAAGACTTAGTGTATTCATTTCCGAGAGCAGTTCAGTGTCCTAACATATATTCAAACGAGCGGCTGGCTCCAATAGTCAGCTCTGACTACACTCTAGCAGTCGATACAGTTGTGCGAATTCGAGCGACTGAGTAAGACGGATTGCATATTTATAGGGGTGGGCGATCTCGAAAAACCATGTGAAAGCGCCCATTCCAAACGCACAATATCATTTGCACGCACCACGACATCCCAACATAAATAAAACTTCAGCCTCCAAATTGGCGCCATTTTGGGACGTGTTTTGTGCCCTGGTACACATATTATATGCAAAAGCGCATCGCCACCTTGACTCTATCTACTGTTGGCGCCTCAATAGATGGATGCCCTTGTTTAGGACAAAGCTTTTCAAAGCGGCGCTCGCCCACGTTGTTTCCATCGTAGCAGCCCACTGGATCGGAAGAGCGTCGTGTAAGCGGCGCTCGCCCACGTTGTTTCCATCGTAGCAGCCCACTGGTTATAAGGGTCACCTTATTACCCTCATTGCCCAGCTCTCGACGCCATTCGCAGTGTTCGTGTGCAGCCATCGTGGTCTCTCAAAGGTAAACTTTGGACAGAGACCCTTCAGCACGCGACGTCCTGAGCCAAATGGCCCTCGTCGTCGCAGCGCACGGAGGTTATTGCCATGACAACAACTTGAGCGACAGGACCTCGCAACGGCCCTCGTTCGTGCGCTTTAAACAAATTCACGTCCGCTTGCCACGTCACACATTTGACTACCGAATTTTTTCCTGCATCGCTCGATCCAAGGCACCTCCCTCGCCTCTGCACACAAGCAGTACACCAAGGACGTCGATGACTCTCTTGGGCTCTCTCGTCTGCGAGGTGACGCCTACTGCGTCACCCAACAAACTGTAGTCTGGGAAGAGGACGCGTCAACTGTGTCCGAAGAGCTTGGACCATGACAGAGTCGACGCACTTGTGTATATACTGGCCTGAGTTGCAACGAAGCGCGACAACAAAGCCAGACGTGCTTCGACTCCATGCTTCCATGTGTTCTTACAGGCGTTGACGCGGGATGTTTACCCCAGAAAGAGCACATGACAACACAGCAAGTGCACGGCGCCATGAGGACGTTGTTGTCCCTTGATAGGCTTATGAACGACATGACGGTCATCCGTATTACTACACGGATCGTTCTAGCTGATCGTTCTGCTTCCCGCGATCTTCTGTGCGTTGACCTTCTTGCACCCATGAAAGGAGGTACCCAGGTGCGACGACGACGTGAGGGAGTCGGAAGGCGAATTGTCGCCATATGTATTGAAGCATACCATTTCCAAATCGATCAGATCTGGGATCTGGGAGCGCCGATGATGGCGCCGTATCCAGAACGACGACGTCCATTCTTTGTGCTGGTTTGCATGGCGAGCTTCTCGCAGGGATCGAGTTAGAGGGACTTGACGCTGACGTTTTCGTTGCCCATTGAATCTGCCTGTCTGAACGTTCTAGCATCAAGTGATTTTCATTTCAAAGCACGTATACCTGCGGCGATGCTCGGCCTCGCTGGACACTATTTCTCGCTTGATTTGCTGAGCTAGACTCCACGAGAAAGGGAGCTGGTAGCTGGAGCCGGTCCGGAGCAGGGTCCGGAGAATAAATTTGAACTTTGATCAACCTCGAACTGTCCAGTGGGAATGACAGCCCATGACTGCTGAGCGATATCTCTGCCGCTGTCTGTGGCCCGCGTCCAACGACAAACCGCAGACCGCGCTTGGCTTTCCTTCGTGAGCACATTGGGTGGCGAAAAAAAATAAAGAAATGTGGGGAACCGCCTGCTTGCCCGAGCAAGATGGACACTTTGTCGCGCTCTTTCGGACCAGCCCATCGCTCTCTGCCGGGTGTGGATGTTGGCAGAGATGGCTACTGGCGTCATGCTGTCCCTGTTGCCGCGGGGTCTCGCCTTAACTTTGCTTGCGGTGCCTCTTCTAGCATCGCCAGCACGCGCCTGTCGTGCGACGACTGATCGGACTCGGCCGCATGATCGAAATGCTGGGTGCAGGGCCACACCTTGGCTTCCACAACCCAAGGTCCGCTCTGTAATTCTTGTTGGATCACACTGTGGCGCTGTCGTGTCTACGGGGCACCGTCGTTTCGTTATCGTCGGCCACTCTTGCACACGGTTCGTCACCCAAACCACGAGACGAGCGCTCGTCCGCAGCTCCTGTCGGAAGAGTCGCACAAGGTCGCTGTGGTCAGCAACCGACCAGAAGTCGCATCGCTCTCTTCGCATGAGATTCGCTGGCCCCTTTTATGTTATGCACAACATCGGCGGCGCGATTCCGCCGGCAGCATCCTTCGTCGTGCGTCATACTCGAACCAAGGCAGGTGATGACCACATGCTACAACAGCTGGTTGCACATCGCGGACGTGGGTGCAGTCGATCCAGCGCAAAGGCCGTGGCACGCTGTTAGCAACGCGCCGCTTTTCCTCTTGGCACAAAGCCCTCATTTTTCATTTCGCCGCTCACCAACGATGCGTCTCTTCTCGCTTCTCGCGCTGGCGGCGGCCGTCGCGGCCGTCTGCCCCGACCCGGAGCTCAAGTCGCAGTCGCCGATCGACTTTCCCAAGCTGGACGCGACGCGCAACGTGAAGAACGTGACCATGTCGTTCACCAATGCTGCCGACGGCGTCATGGCCAACGAAGGCGAGACCATCAAGGTGTTTTGGGACGGCGGCAAGGAAGCGTCATTTGCACTCAACGCCAAGCCGTACAAGACGGCGCAATTCCACTTCCACGCGCCCAGTGAGCACACGGTGCGCGGGTACCAGTACCCGTTCGAGATGCACATGGTGCATCAAGCGGCCGACAAGTCGCTCGCGGTCATTGGTGTCCTCTTCAAGATTGACAACAAGGCGCCCGAGAACGCGTTTTTGAAGAGTCTTTGGCCGTCGATCAAGGACCTTGGGGACGTGGGGTCGAACGTGACGGTCAAGAACGTCAACGCAGCGCCGCTCCGGCTCTCGTCGACCTCGAGCGTGTACCGGTACTCGGGGTCGCTCACGACGCCGCCGTACACGGAGGGTGTCGAGTGGGCGGTGGTCAAGACCGTGCAAACAATGACGCAAGCGCAGTTTGACACGTACAAGCACAAGATTCACGAAGACAGCGCGCGCCCGGTCCAGCCGCTCTACGGCCGCAAAATCACGCTCTTGGAGTCGCCTTAAACCTAATATGTACGATTTTGATTCCCTATTGTCAGCAACGATGATATGGCGACCGAATCGAGCATGCAGCGATCCGGAACCGCAAGTGGAGGAATTTTCGATACGGAGGGTGTTGGAGCTCGGGCAGATGGCCGAAGAAGGACACGCTGTTAGTTAACGCAATGACTTGATATTTGAACGAGTTGAAACGTTTGGGGAGAGAGGATGATAGTAGAAGCCGTTGCGTGCTTGATGCGACATTCGATTCCGAACAAGCTTCATTCACCGACAAACGACGTTGCAAACAAGAAGATCGACAGAGCCGCATGATCGAGACCATGCAGCAACTCGGGAAGCGAGCCGACTGCGAGACGCTTTGGTGTCGCCAGGTCAAGGCAGAGGTCACGGTGGCGCGGTGACGTGAGGGGTAGGGTCCATCGCATCTGTAATAGGCAGTGGACAAGGACAGTTTTACCATCGGCGCACTGCTACGGCATTGAGCCAGAAGCAGCATTGTCCGTCGCATGTCTCTCGATTACTTGACACACTGCACCGTCGAAGCGGCCACCACTCGGCTGGCTGGCGGCGCGCACCATGTAGCGAGCGGTCGGCCGTGAAAAATACAATGCACATTGCGCACAATCCAAGTATCCAAGTATCCAAGTATCCACGCTTGTTAGCCACGCACATTGTCATAGAACCGCCCACACGAGATCGCCGCGTGTGCGCCAGAAAGGCTACATAAACCAGCCGAGCATCCGGTGGAACGGGTCGTACGGGAAGCCGCCGTCCGAGTCGTCGTCGCTGTCCGAGTCGAACGCCGTGTCATCGCCCTCGTCACTGGCCCCATCACTGTCACCATCGTCCGACGGGTACCATGGCGCGTCACGGTTCACCATGCCCGTAAACCACTCGCGCTCTTCCCGCAGGGCCGTGCCCTCGTACGGACTCGAGACGCAGCAGCACGGACCAATGGGATGCTGGCGCAACATGTTGGCCAATGGAAAGAGATGGCGCTGACACGCCGACGTCAGTGCATGCAGCACACAACCTTCCGTTCGGTGCTTGAGGAGGAACGATGCGACCTTGAGATGGTTGTTGCGTACGGCGAGCGAGAGCGCATGCGACGTACAGCCCTCGTCCCGGTGCGCATGAAGGAACTTCACGGTCGAGAGGTGGCCATGCTCGGCGGCTTTGTCCATGGCATACGTCGAGCAGCCGTCGTCTCGATGCGTATGCAGGTACTTGACGACGCGGAGATGGCCGTGCTCGGCGGCCAAGTCCATCGCCCGATGCGTGCCTTCGGGAAGGTACTGGAGAAGCCGCAAGAAGCCGTGCTTGGCCGCAATGTGCAGTGCCGACGACGTAATGAGCTCCGGCGCGTTCTTGACGTGGAGGTCCAGCAGCGCCTTGTCGTTGCGCTGGACGATGCGGTTGACAAGGTACGCTGTCGAGAGATGCAGAAAGCGCGTAAAGAGGTATGTCATCGTGACGCGATCGTTCGACGCGAGCGCGTCCCAGAGCGTCGCCGTGCTCACTGCGTCACTTTGCACTTCTACAAACGATTGGACCAGAGTCGCATGGCCGCCGCGGACGAGCCCGGCCAAGAGCCGACTCGTGCGGCCTTCCGGAAGGTGCAGTAATACGTACTCGACGACACCCAAGTGCCCTTGGTCGAGGGCGTCGACGACCGCCATGCGCCGGGCGGCCAACGTCGGTCGCGCGGTATGGAGACACGCGACCATTGCGACGTGGCCACGGCATATCGCGGCGCTGAGTGCTTGCTTGGTCACAACTGCATTCGCCTCGTCGTTGGCGAGGACAAACTGCAGCATTGGCAGGTCGCCATGCGCGGCGAGCGCGTCGATGGTCTCGGGGTGGAGCCAGCGCTCGGGGCGATTCGCATGGAGGTACGCGACGACCTCGAAATGCCCGCCCGTGGTCGCGGCCGTAAGTGCGCGCGGCGTGCAGCCTTCGTCGCGCTGTGTCTGTAGAAAGCGCACGACGTCCAGATGCCCATGCGTCGCTGCGAGGTCCATGGCCGCGGTGGTCGCGCGCTCGGGTCGATGCGCATGGAGAAAGGTGACCATGGCGAGGTCACCGCGGCTTGCGGCCGCGTCCAGCGCGCCCGACCGAAAGAGCTGCGTAAAGCCATGTTCGTGGAAGAGACGCACCATGTCGACGCGCCCGAGCTGGATGAGCGAGAGCATGACTTCGTCGCCGTGGCGGATGGCGGCGTTTGGCGTGACAATGGCCGCTTCGATGAGGTACCGCATGCATGCAAACTGCCCGACGTTGTGGTCGCGGCTGCAGCTACAGCGTGAGAGCGCGCGGACCATCGTGTACAAGACGTCGTCGGACGGAAGCGCGGCTTGCGTGTGGTGCAAGAACGTGAGCGCGTCGAGATGCCCATTGGCCGCGGCGCGGTCCATCGCAAACGACGTGCAGCCCATGCCTTGGTCGTGGAGGTATGTCATGATGGGGACGTCGCCGACCTCGGACGCAATGTCGAGCAGCTCGCGCGACGAGAGCGTCCCGTGCGGCGCGTCCGAGAGCCGCAAGGGCGCCGCGAGCTCCTTGCAGCGCACGAGCCGCTTGACGAGCTCCAGGTCGTGCTCGGCGAGCACGTTGAGCCACACGCGTGCGCGCCGGTTGCTCACGTAGAGGAGCGCCATCATGTTGTCGCCAAGGACCGCGTCGAGCCGGCCCGGTAGCACCTTGTGCCCAAGAAAGTACGGGCGCAAGCAGAGGTAGATGCCATCCTGGTAGTCGGCGACGAAGCTCATGAGCCCCAGGTCGAGGAGCACGCGGGTTGCGCTCGGCGACGCCTGGAACGTCCGGCGCCGCTTGCGCTGGATGGTCTCGTACGACGAGCGCATCTTGACCGTTGCTGCGTCCTAAATTTCGATTTCGCCATGTTTTTCAGAAATATTTCTTCTTTGCCGGGGCGAAGCCGGGGCACGGCGACCGACCAGGACCGCGGCCCTTGCCCATCGCAGGCGCGCCGAGGCGATGAATCATGGCGACAACACCGAGACGAGCACGGTACATGGCGACAACATCGAGACGAGCACGGTACATGGCAGCCAGCTGGCCATCCACGCGCAGCACGCTGCTCCGACCCACGCCCTGCCCCTG
>NW_008246114.1:257230-270414 GCF_000281045.1 Saprolegnia diclina VS20 | reverse complement strand
GTGTGCTGGGCGTTGACGCCTTCGACAAAGACGAGCCACTTCGGACAGCCCTTGAGAATGCGCGCGCCAATGAGCTCGGCGCCGAGCTTGAAGTCTTTCTTGGTGCCGGTGCCCCACGTGCCTTCCCACGGCTCGTTCTTGACGTCAATGCCGAGGATGTTCCAGTGCTTGTCAGAGCAAAGCGCGGCCGTGAGCATGTCGATGGCCTTGAGGAACTCGTCCTCCGTCAACGACTTGCCGTACCAGAGCGACCCGCCAGTGTTCATCAAGTCGAGCGTGTGCATGGAAATCATGACGGAGATCTGGCGGTAGGCAAGGGACTCGACAATAGACCCGAGAAGCCCAAGGTACGACGTGAGATCCAGCGCGCGGTTGGTGACGCGGTTGATGATCGAGAGCTGGGGCGCCTTGTTGTTCAAGATGCTCTCGACACAGAGCGGGATGCGCACCGAGTTGAATTTGTTTTTGGCCAGAAATTGCGCAATCGCATACTAGAATCATTGTTGTGAGATTTGTGGGTTGCGAAGATATGGAGTACGTACGACAGTGGTCCCGTTCTGCTCGTTGTCCCAGAGCCCAAACGGGGAGCGAAGGCCACTAGAATGAATGTGGGCATTCAGAGTACCAGATGTGAAGGGCGTACGTCTCCATGCCAAACCAGTTGACACCCTTGATCTGGAACGAGACTTCCGTGCCATTCTTGGCGACCGCGTAGATTTTGCCGTTCTTGCTCTGGTAGTCGGGCTGCTGGCACGAGCTCTGCGGGTACACTTTGGGGTTGTTGACTTGGCCGTCGTCGTCCACGTCGACTTCGTCCGACCCACTCGTCAACCCGTCGGCAATCGCCCGCTCCTTCGCCAGTCGCTTCTGTACCGCAAAGGCTCGGTCGTGGGCTTCCTGGCCTTTCGAGACGCTAAAGTATGCGATCGCTGCGATCGCGCCGCCGACAATCATAACGAGCAAGAGGACACCCGGCCACCTCTAGCCCATGTGGTTAGACACTACTCTCAACGAAGAAGAAAAATATATACAATACCCGGAGTCGGCCCTTGTAGGCCTTGTGGGGCGACCGCATCGTGTTCTCGGCAGCGCGCGGATCGAGCGGGGCGGCAATGATGTTGCGCTCGATGAGCGACGCGCGCGTGCCCCCGCCGTGGTGCGACGACGACGAGTGGCGGGTCGGCGCGCTGTACGCAAAGCTGTTGCCGCGGACGCCGTCGGTGTTGTCGTCGTACAGCTGGCTGGGTCGGTCCATCTCGGACGTAATCTCAAAATGTGAACATGGCGCCGTCCCTGCGGCGTATCCTGTCCGGTTGCATTTTGCTCGGTGCCGCTCTGTCCATACAAACACCAAGTTGGTTTTTTCAAAATGTGCAAAGTGAAACAGCCGGATTTTCGAAGCACCAATCAGACGCGCGCTTCTAAATTTCGTCCGCCCTGCGTGTCGCGGGCACAGGGCTAGGGCTGCATACCAAGGCTCAATCCCACCGCGACACTTGCGACCTTGAGCAATTGAGGGGGGGTGGGCCCGTCGGAATGGAAGGCTTGATGTGGCGCCGGTGGTATTCTCGAGCAAACTCGCACTGCGATACCTACGAACCTCGCACTTGCAACACCGAGCGTGCACCGTGTTGCCGCCGCTTGAAGCCGACCTGCTGCCGAGAGTCCTCTAGGAGAGGCGTGCACGAGCGTTCCCGCAGCGTCTCTCTAATCATGAGGTAGTAGCTCTGTTACCGACGTGGGTCAGCAGATGGGGTCTCTTTGAAAAGAACAGAACGTATGTGTGTGGTATCTCAACAATCAAACGCCGGTGTGAGGTTTTCATTTTCGTGCATTTTACAGTACCCATAGCGTAGCCGACGACGAGGCCAAGCGCGAACAAGATGCAACATAGTACTTCGCCGCGCAATCCAAGAACGTTGTTGCGACGGACGGAGCTTATCACCGCGACGCATCCATCGCGGCCTCTTTTCTGGCTCTCCCCCCGTCGCATCAGGTAGGGGGACGGGTCGATTCAAAGGCACTGTCGTATCTGTCACGTTGTGTCCAACGACCTTGTGTCCTACTGCGAGTACCACGCAAGAGTGCTTGCAAAGGACGTGGGTGCTTGGGTCGGGCGCTAAGGTTCCTACGTCTCGCTGTTAAAAGCAAACAAGAATGCCATAAAGGTTGTCATTGGTCTTGCCCGTCGTCACCTGTGCAATATCGTTCTTGCTGCACGCACCGACGTCGCAGGACACAGTGCGGCCATTACACTCGCATCGTCGTCCAACGAGCTGCACAACGAAGCCCAAATGACGAGCAATCGTCGTGCAACAAACTACACGACGGACCCTCGATTCATTCCCTAGAGACTTAATACGGCACCTACTCAGTGAGCTACAAGCCTTGCTTGGTCACATTGGTGTCCTCACGGTGCATATGAGGGCTCACGTTGTCGCTGAGTCGTTTCCCGAACATAAAATCATTGCGCTGCTCTTACGTCATCACAGAACAGACCTGCTGTGCTTCACGGCACAGGCTTCTTATCACTGGTTCCAGCGTACACGATCGCGCTTACGACCTCGATAACGTATCAACGTATCTAGGCGACCGACTGATTTTGAAGCTGATGCGACCGTTCGTCGTACATTGCGATGGCCCTCCTACTCCAAGTCAACACAGCATTCTCAAGACACTAGAATAACTCTGGAGCGCATCGTCGCTGCATTCACAAACGTGCAAAATGAACCGCTGTGCCATCACGACCCACTGAGTGAGCGAAAGCGTCAACGGAGAGTGCTCGTAGGCTCTACCCCAGTCTATGTAATGGAAACCAGTTACAATGTACACTAGCGGTTGACTTGGCGCCAAACCACTACGTACTGGATGCTCACAACACTTGGAACAAATAGAGCAAATAGAAAATACACACAATTGACGAGACGAAACTACGAGCGACGACGTTACCAGAGCGCAAAGTGATCTTCGACGACGCCAAACGCACTGTCCACGGTGATATCGTGTACAATATTGTCGTCCGTTGCGCAGACAATGCGTCCTGAAAAGGTGCCGTACGGCTGCACGAAGCGCGAGTGCAAGAGGTATGGCACGCCGGCGTCGTCGCGGCGTGCCCCGGCCGGCGTAAACACGAGCGTCACATTGTCTTGGGACGTCGGCGCGATCGATGTGATGCGCCAGTTGGATTTGACCGGATCCAGATCTGGAATCTGAAACTGGACACCGCGCAGCGCACACACACGGCCGTCGACCCAGATGGCATTCTCCTGGGACGCGCCATCGACGTCGTACACGTGCTGGCTCAAGTTGATGCCGATCGCGGTGCCGTCGTCGTCAAAGAAGCTAGCGGACGCCCAATGCCACGTCGTCTCACGCAGCGCCATGCTCTTGGTCCAGTCGATCGCGCCGAGTCCGCGCGTAAGCGGCATGTGACTCGCGCCAAACTGGAGGTGACCGGTTGCGGCGCTGCCGGCGCCCTTGTGTACATACGCTGGCCGCCTTGGGTCGTCAGCCAGCGGGTACAGCAGCGTGAGAGCTTCGTCGCGCTGAAGGGCCATCTCCATGTCAAGCCGTGTGGTCGACCCGTTGGCACTGGTCAGCGGTACGTTGGCGCGGAGCTGCCACGCACCCCCAACGTAGCACGCTTCAATCGTCTCGTTGGTTTCGAGCACTGTCGAGGCAGAGAACACCGTGCACTGGTGCGCATCGATCGACGACGCAGCGAACGCAAGGCCGACAGTGCCCGGACGGCGCGCTGTGTACTCGTGCTTCTCCATACTCGCCTTGTCAACCAGGTACAAGAAGACGTCCGAGACGTACTGGAGCTGGACAAACGCAAACCCGAGAAAGAAGCGAGGTGTGTCGACGCTCGTGTAGTGCCAGAGTTTGGTCTGGAAGCTGGAGGTGAGTGCATCCAGAACGTCGCTCGCGGGATCGTGGCTGTGGAAGCCAACGTCAGCAATCGCATGCTTCCACCGACCAAAGGTGTAGCGGCCGCCAGCGTACGCGGCCATCGGCGGCGCGGCGGCGAGTGGCGCGTGCGCGGGAAAGTGCAACGTCGTCGTCTTGGCGTACGGCGCCGACCGCGGCCAGAGCAGCAGCGCCAATAGCAGCGTGCACGCAGCGCTCACGACCTGCTTGTGCATCGTAAACCGAATCGGCGACTGGCGACGACCGACTACAGGCCGCGCCAAGATGCTTGAAGTTTGCGCAAGGTTTGCGTAGTTGCTGGCAATGAACTGGAAATGCCGGTCTCTGATTGGCTGCTAGTCAAGATACAAAACGGCCGTTTACGTCATCCTGGCAGCCATGTTGATGCTGATGATTGCGCTCGACCAGCTCACTCGAGCTGGGCAGTACATGTAGTAGCCGACCAAGCCCGAGTAGCACAGAGCGACCGGTAGCCGCCCATGACTGACACCATTGCGCCGAGCAACCGCCGCCACGCTCGGCGAGGCCAAGGGAACAGGGGCTGGATCACACACAGTGGCATGTGACAGTCCATGCACATTGCCAGGTCCAGCGGCCCTCGCGGGTCGGCGCGCCAGTGCACAAGCGGCTCGTATCGCCCACGCCCACAACACGTTGCTTGCTACCTGAGTACATGCCGTTCTCGCGGGCGATTCTGTTGTTCTCGCTAGGAACAGGCTGAGTCCACTTTCGCCAAGATAATCACAGCCCGTAGGCAACTCTAGCGCTTGCGCCTTGCAACGCGAAGTTGCCTCGTGGGTTTGTGATGCTCATAGTGTCTATGAAATCTTCTAGCTCTACAGTCTATAGCTCAAGAGGATGTACAACGGACTTGTATATTCCGGTGGTATTAGATAGCAAAATGTAGAGGATACTGGCGCCTTCTTCGCTGCGATCGCGAGGGCCAGTGCCAGTCGACGCATGGAGGGCTTAGGTGCCGGCGATTTGGCGGCACATGGGGCAGTCGAACCGCGTCGTGTACCACTCGTTGATGCAGTGCTCGTGGAAGAAATGGCCGCAGAGCGAGAGCACGAGCTGGTTGCCGTCGAGCTCGCCCCAGTCGTTGAGGCAGATCGGGCACGAGTCCGTGTCGACGCGCACGTCGCGCGGGTCGACGTACGTGAGCGACTTGATCGCGCGAATATGCTGCTCTTCGTGGGCGAGCGGGAACTGCAAAAAGTCCTTTGTCTAATGCAGCAAGAGACTGAGCGTCCACGTGGCGACGGCGGTGCGTACCATGACTTGAATCGAGAGGATGTTCTTGCAGTGCACCGTGATGCCTTCGGCGCTGAGGTACTGGGCGAGCGCAACGACAAAGTCTTCAAGGCCACTTGTGCGCGCAGTGACCTGCGCCGCGACCTCGACCTTCTTGAAGATGCTCGAACGACCAGGAAAGTCAAACTTGGCGATCTGGCCATGCAGCGCTTTGCAGTACGCGCAGCTCATCTTCATGTGGATCTCGAGCTGGTCGAGAATGCGCTTCCGGAGCCGATGGAACTCCGAGTAGCGGTGGCACACGATCCACTTTTGCTTGTAGTACTCGGACGTGATCGTCATGTGGTACGAGTAGTACGGGTTCGTTGGCGCGCGCACGAGGACGGCCGTCGTCGAGAGCGCGAGCTGCTTCAAGCTGTCCTGCTGGATCTTGCGCACGAGCCGCTTCTTGGCGTTCGCCGCTGCATGCGCACGTGAGCATGTGCGAGACGATGGCTCCATGTACCTGTGTAGCGGCCGCCACTGCCGATGCCACTCATGCCATCGTCGCTCATTGCGTACTGCGCATGCGTCGCCATGCTGATGGGGATGGAGCGGTCGGGAGATGCAGTTGATGAAAATGGCGACTGCGCGTTCTCCGGCTGGCCAAACCGGCCATGTCCGAATTTTAAAATCTCGTCCTCGTTTCACATCCGAATTTCAACATATGCACGCAAATAGTGTGCATGAAACATCCCGATGCATCGCGACACTTCAGGATGGCAAGCATTGAGAGCCTTGCCATGGACACGCGCTCGATCGATGACGCAATCGCATCGCGTGGATACCGTCGATGAGCACGACTCGTAGGTTGCGACTACGAACCACGCGTGCATGGACGTGCACACGATGACGATACCATGACGCATCATACACTATTTGATTTTTAAATTAGGCTCTTTTCGGCCCAGCCAGTTACACATATGTGTCACAATGGGCCTGAGCCAAACAAAAATGGCGCCGCCGTCGGTCCATATATATTTGTTGTCATGGGTCAAGGGGGAGGCTACGCGTCGTGGATACCCATCTTCTGTTCATGGCGCTGCATCCCCGCTTCCATCGAACGGGACTGCCAGAAGCATTCCTTCTGCCAAGCATTTCCAGCACTTTCAACAAAAAATCCGAGAAAAATCCCCAGAAAAATCCAATTTTACAGTGTTTACAAGCCCCACGGCGCGAGCGTCACCAACTCTTCGGCAGCCGTCGGGTGAATCGCAATGCACGCGTCCAGGTCCTTCTTGCACGCCCCCATCTACGCATCGACCTTGAATTCTCCAACGTCAAGTTGAAGGTTACCTTGATGGCGACACCAAACCCCTGCAGCATCTCGTCGGCGCCGCGCCCAATGACGTGCAGTCCGACAATCTTCTCACTGGGGCCGACGCAGATGAGCTTCATGGCCGTCGTTGGCTTCTCGTGCGCGTGCTCGTACAACGAGTAGTGCATGTTGACAAACTTGGAGCTGTATACCTACCCCGCAGGTTTCACCTAGCCCTTATCATATGCACAAAGACCTTGAGCTCGTCGTCGCGGTAGACCTTGCGGGCTTCTTGCTCGGTGAGACCGATCGTACCTACAGTACACACAAGTTTGAACACGCTGAATACGACGTGCTTGGGGTGTACCGATCGGAGGATGGCTAAAGACTACCGATGGAATGTTGGTGTAGTCGGC
This sequence comes from Saprolegnia diclina VS20, assembly GCF_000281045.1. NCBI lineage: Eukaryota > Oomycota > Saprolegniomycetes > Saprolegniales > Saprolegniaceae > Saprolegnia > Saprolegnia diclina. The sequence goes on along the minus strand of NW_008246114.1, from coordinate 263,517 downwards.
CTTGGCGTCATGGAGGCCACCAAAGAGGCGATCGGCCAAGCGCCGGCCTATGCATCAATGTTAGCGGGAATGAACTCTTGACGAGAGTCGTGTCCACCCGCTGCAATGGCGACCGGGGTTAGCGCCGCCTAGAACCGTGAGATATGACATTATTGACCACAGGATGACAGAGTCTACCGTATCGACCACGTCGCCGAGCGCAAAGACACCGGGGGCACTCGTCGCTTGGTAGGCGTCGACAGGAATGAAGCCGTTGGGCGACAGTTGAATCCCGCGATGTTCAAGGCCGAGGTCTACGTTTCGAGTGAGGTTAGACGTTGAGAATGTTCATACAGACCCTTGGTCATCGGTGTGCGGCCCGTAGCCACAAGCACACAGTCAAAGCCGCTATGGTGCTCGCCCGCCGTCGTCGTCACGCTGAGACTACCCGTCGTCGGGTCCTACGCATGCCGCGTGAACCTACGCTACGATGAGGACGAGCAAGCTACCTTGTCGACGCGCGCGATCGTGCTGTGCGGCTGCAAAGTGATGCCATCGCGCTGGAAGGCGTCGTGGAGGACCGCCTGCAGCATGTCCTAAATGACATGTAGCATGATGGCAAGAGCACGGCAAGGGAGCATCGACGTACGTCGAACGAGCGCAGGACGCCTTGTTGGCGACAAAAGATCGTCGTGTCCGAGCCCAAGCCGCGCAACACGCCGGCGAGCTCGACGGCAATGTAGCCGGCGCCCACCACCTACGCATCATCCATGAGTCGGGTCATCTCCTAGGACGTGTACGAACCGCGACGCGGGCCGGGCGCTCGTCGAGTTCGAAGAAACCATCCGAGCTAATGCAGTGCTCGATGCCTGGAATGTCGGGCATGACGGGCTGGCCGCCGACGGCCACGAGCACGTTTGTCGCCTCGGCCTATATCCATTCGTCACGAGATCGCATCGCATGGCTGCATCGTATACGTCGAGCGGCGTCGCATCAATCTGAACGCGTCCGTCGCTGCCAAAGCTGCACAGGCCCTGCGCAAAGTCGACGCCCGAGCCCTGGAGGTTGCTACATGTAGGTACAAGTTTGAGCGATCGTAGCAGACACGGCGAGGCGCACCGGGAATATATGCCGTTGAGGCGCGTGACGTAGGCATCGCGGCGCTGCTTGAGCGTGGCCCAGTCAACCGTCGTGTTGGGCACTGCGGGAAAGCCATACGCCGGCGCGTCGTGCCGCATGCTGTGGGCGAGGTCGGCGGCCGCGTACATGACCTTCTTGGGCACGCAGCCGACGTTGACGCACGTCCCGCCGAGGCGCCCGCGCTCGACGACGAGGACCTTCTTGCCGTACGTGGCTGCCCGGCGCGCGGACGCGATACCGCCGCTGCCGCCGCCCATGACCACCAGGTCGTACACTCGCTGCATCGTTCGTGGTGGCGTTGGCCGAAGATTGCAATGTGTCCGAAGGTTGCGGGGATGGCCAATCACCTGCGATGTCTCAAGCATTTCAACCAATCATATGCGTTTAGGGCCAGATATTTAGCCAATGAAACGTCACGCGACCGCGTAGGGCCATAAGCCGCCATTCGATCAGGGGCTCGATGACGGAGTTGCGCACCTCGTAGAGTCCACGAGCTTGTTGGTTGTCGTTGTCCGGCAGGTTGCTAGCTACGGACAAGTCGGCGAAAGAACGGACTCGCCCTTGGATTGGCTCGAAAAGACGCGAGTTTGGACCAATCCGAGCCGTTTTGGCGCAGAGGTTACACGCCCGGTTTCATCGGACGTACATCCAAAGAAGCGACAAAGATGCTGGATCGTATCGGCAAGGTCGTCGCCGACATCATCGCGCGCTGCAAGTACGAAGGCGTCGTCGTCTCGGACACGCTCGCAGCGTTCATCTGCCGCACAGTACGATTTTTGTGGCATTTTGCGGAAATATATTCGTTGATTTTCGCTGTTTTTTGCGATGTCCTAGATTGTCCAAGAAAATTCCAATGTCTTTTGTCTCGATGGCGACATTGATGCTGCGGGGCTCGCGGAGCTCACGCAGCGCAGCGTCGACATGCTCCTCCGGAAGGACTCGCCGTCGCTCGAGACGATCAAGATGCAGCTCGACTTTGACTTGTGCTACGTCAAACACGAAGTATGGCCCTATATATATTCGTGCATATTGGAATCCCAAATTATGCGAATGAATATTACGTAGGAAGAAGTCGAGAAGGCGTCGGCCATGAAAGAAAAGAAGATTGCCAACTTGCACCGATCGATTGTCGCACTCCAGCCGTCGGGCACGAGTGACTTTGAGGCACTCACGACGCTCTATCGGCAGGTTGGATTCCGACATTTTGACTTTTGAAACATATATTATGGTTTGACATGTGCTCTAGATTTTCACGTTGCTCATGGTCCACGCGGACGCCGACAAGGCCAACGACCGCAACATTGAGCGTGAAGTTGCTGCTGCCCTCGAAAGCGTCTTTCCTCGCATTGGGTACCGTTTCGATATTTTGTGAATCGCACAACGATATTTGAGATTCGTGTAGGCTCAAGTCGTTTGTGAGCATGTCGCCCGACGACAAGAAGTTCCAACTCAAGGAGCTGGCCAACATCGTCGGGGGTATCCGCCTCTTCAACAAGGAAATCGGCAAGGGCGGGGCCGGCATAGTCCTCTCCATTGGTATCTACCACCAACCTAGTACAACTATGGACAACTTGTCTATCGACTAGACACGATTCGTGACAACGTCACGTCCATTTCCACGAGCGTGGCGCAAGAAGTCGACGAGGTCAACCAGATTTGCACCGACTACACCGAAGTGCTATTGCACATTCATCACTACAATGCGCAGTCGGCGTCGGGGGTCGCCAACCTCAAACGGTATGTCCACACATCAATGTACAAGTTGTCTTAGATTGTCGGCAGATGGCAAGAGGAGCTCAACAACAAGCGGCAGTTTCTGTCGTACATGCAGTCGCTCCACGAAGACATTGACGTGTCGTCCGACAAGATTGGCCGCCTCATCACGGCGTTCGAGACCGAGCTTCACACGCTGAAATCGTACCTTATTTTTCTATGCGAAAATAGTGTCATCCGAGTTGTAGACTCGTGGGGTCGCGCACGTCGCTGCCCAAAGGCCAAGTGTACCCGATTTTCGAAGCGCTCTCCAAAGCGTGGGACGAACTCGAGGTCGAGCACCAGCTCCTCCTCGCGCGGTCCCGGTCCATCAAAGCGTAGCGTCTTATTTGTCGGATTTGGATTATTTTCTTATGCGATACTCGGAAATTAGGCTGATGGAGTTCAAGGATTCGTATACGCGGACCCTGGGACAGCAATCCGAATGGATCCTCAAGGCCAAGCGCGCTGGTATGCCACCGCAAGAAGAGTGGTTTGAGCACAGCGAGCCCGACAACCAAGCGTACCTCGTGACCTCGTCGTCGACGACAACCCGCAAGGAGAGCGTCGTGTCGGCGCACGGTAGACATACTCCAGTAGACTGTCATGGGGTTCAACTATTGCATTAGGCGACGAAAGTGCCGCGGTCGACGACGTACCGATTCGCATGTCGGTCGACTCGACGCCCGAGTTTATGCAGCTCCCACTCGAGTACCAAGGGTACTGCCCGTGGACAATCGTGCAGCGTGGCGGTATCCCAACTCGATAAAAAAGATAGACTTTTATCGGTGATTAGGGTTGCTCTTGCCGGGTGACCCGTCGCTTGGCGTCATCCAGTACCGCAACGCGTACCACGTATTCGTCAACGAACGGGCGCTCAGCGACTTTATGGCGAGTCCCGACATTTACATTTCGGCGGTGCACGCGTTCGTGGTCCACCGCCCAGAGCTCATTTACCTTCTCCGCCTCCAAGTCGACAACATCATTCTCATATGTCATGTTTGAACCTCTCACTTTATAGGAGAGCTTTCCCGACACGTCGATGGCGAGCTTGATGAAATTGCTCAACAACAAGGCGCACGTACACCCGCTGCTGGCACCCCACGCCGTCCTCAAGGTCGACGCGAGCACGAGCACGCCGGTGCATTTTGTGGAAAAGAACATTGACGTCACGTACGACTGGAACGAGTGGAGCCTGCGACGCCGTGCACTCCGCGTGGCCAACCTACGCAACGTACGCATTTCCTATGTTTTGAGATTTTTTGCGATTTTTTGAGAAAGTTTGGATGTATTTTTCATGACATTCTAGTGCAAAACGACGTCGGCCCAAACGACACTGAGCAACTTTCGCATGGACGTTGACGCCCAAGTGTGGCTGCCGACGGAGAATGCGACGCAGACGGGCACAGATCGCGGTACGAACCCGACCAAGACGGTCACGTACTTTGCGGGGCTTCGCGGCGCGCCGTCGGGCTTTGCTACGTCCAAGTACGCACAAGAGAAAGACGCCGACGACGATGGCAAGGCCAACGACGATGCCAACGAGCAGGACGAGGCCAAGGCGAGCGACGCCAAGGAGACGCCCGCGGTCCTCTCGTATACATTTGAGCTCTAATCCAGAGACTACATGTGCACAAGCAATAAAATGCACTTGGTCATTTCATATTTCAAACGGCAAAATTACGTGATAAAAGCACAATATCAAGTTGATAGTGTAATGGTATTCTTGATACAAAGGAGAGCTTCCAGTCTATACCAACCACGTAACTGGTGACCTACGTGCGAACGCGTGGCCCAAAAGCCCGAGCGATCAACGGTTCGATCGGGTCGGAAAACCGGTTCGCCAAACCTACCCCTAGCGGCTAGCCCGGGCAACCGCCCCTCCACGGAAGCCAGAGCCGGGAGATCTGCTGGCGGCGCCCACGAACCTTGTATGTAGCGTCCCGAGAACATGCTGTTCCGACTCGTATTACGTTTGAGATGCAAGATGCTCTATGTTTCAAACGCCCAAGCTGTAGTCGGCCTGTGCTCATGCTCGCCCACGGTAGCCACGCGGACTTGGACATGCCACTCAGCACAAACATAGATGCATTTGATCTCGTCTCTACTCGATCGGGAAGCATGGCATCATCTTGAGGTCCTTCATCGCGTCCATGGCCTGCATGGCTTTCAAAAACGGAAGGTTGGCCGACCGCCAGTCGTCGTTCACAAGCCCTTCGACATAGTTGCCGGGCGTATCGGCCGGGTTGTACTGGTACGCGGACTCGGGGTTGAGCGACCACATGTACCCGCCAGCGTAATTCTCGCTCAGAATCGTCTTGATCGTAAAGTCGGTGCAGCGCTGCGTCGTCTTCATCGGGTGCGCGTCTTTGGTGTAGAGGCCGCCAAACTCGCCGAGGACGACCGCCATGTCCTTCTTGTCGTTGAGGTAGCCAAACATCTGGTGCATGGTCTGGGCCACACGCCCCAGGAGCTTCTCGTCGCTGAGCTCGACGTAGCCGTTGATCGCGTTGCCGGCGCCGACCTTGCCGCCGCCAAAGAGGTAGTACTGCGGAAACACCGCCGGCGTGTAGTAGTGGGGTGCATACACGAGCTTCTCAGCGGTCGGAAGGACGACCGGAAAGGCGCCGGCCTTCTGGAGCCCGCCGCCAAACCAGTCGTAATATGCAAAGGCTTGGCCGTCGAGCGTCACGTCGTTCTGGGCGTTGACGCCTTCGACGAAGACGAGCCACTTCGGGCAGCCCTTGAGAATACGCGCGCCAATGAGCTCAGCGCCGAGCTTGAAGTCGTTCTTGGCGCCAGTGCCCCACGTGCCTTCCCATGGCTCGTTCTTGACGTCGACGCCGAGGATGTTCCAGTACTTGTCAGAGCAAAGCGCGGCCGTGAGCATGTCGATCGACTTGAGGAATTGGGCTTCGCTGACCGTCGAGCCGTACCAGAGCGACCCGCCACGGTTCATGAGGTCGAGCGTGTGCATGGACAGCATGACGGAAATCTGGCGGTACCCGAGCGACTGGACCACGGTCTGGAGTAAGCTCAGAAACGACGTCAGATCCAGAGCGCGGTTGGTGACGCGGTTGACGATCGACGCTTCGAGCGGCTTGTTTTCGAGGATGCTCGAGACGCAGAGGGGCACGCGCACCGAGTTGAACTTGTTGTTGGCGAGGAATTTGGCAATCTCGTACTAGAATCACATTTGTGAGATGCACAATCTGGAGAGGCATGTCGAACGTACCACAGTCGTGCCATTCTGGTCGTTGTCCCAGAGCCCAAAGGGTGCTTGCATGCCCCTAGAAACAAAAGGTTCAACCTGGCATCCAGATTGTGCGAGTCGAGTACGTACGTCTCCATGCCGAACCAGTTGACGCCCTTGATCTGGAACGTGACTTCTGTGCCATTCTTGGCGACCGCGTAGA
>NW_008246114.1:252132-254795 GCF_000281045.1 Saprolegnia diclina VS20 | reverse complement strand
CCCTTGAGAATGCGCGCGCCAATGAGCTCGGCGCCGAGCTTGAAGTCGTTCGCGCCGCCTTCACCCCACGTTGCCGTCGAGGGTTCGTTCTTGACGTCAATGCCAAGGACGTTCCAGTACTTGTCGGAGCAGAGCGCGGCCGTGAGCATGTCGATCGCCTTTAAGAAATCGTCGACCGACGTCTGCGGACTGTACCAGAGCGGACTCTCTTCGTTTCGGATGTCGAGCGTGTGCATGGAGAGCATGATCGAGATCTGACGGTAGCCCAGTGACGTTGTGACCGACTGGAGAAGACTCAAGTACGAGCTCAGATCCAACGCGCGGTTTGTCGCGCGGTTGATGACCGAGGACGTGTGCGGCTTGTTGTTCAAAATGTTCTTGACGCAGAGCGGAATACGCACCGAGTTGAACTTGTTCTTGGCGAGAAACTGCGCGATCGCATACTAGAATCATAGTGGGTTTAGGGTCTCCAAAACGTTAGGAAAATAGGCGAGCCAACGTACCACAGTGGTGCCGGCCTTGTCGTTGTCAAAAAGGCCAAACGGCGCTTCGAGGCCACTAGTACATACATACACATTGTCACATGACATATTTTCCACAATCATAAAATAAAAAAATAAAATGAAATGGCCACGTACGTTTCCATGCCAAACCAGTTGACGCCCTTGATCTGCAGCGGAACCTCGGTGCCGTTCTTGGCGGTAGCGACAATACGTCCATTCTTGCTGACGTAGTTGGGCAGTTGGCACCCACTCGGCGGGTACACGCGCGGGTTATTGATTTGCCCGTCGTCCTCGACGAGGTAGCGCTCTTCGTCATGCGACGTCACACCGTCGGTGATGGCTTGGGCGTCCGCGATCCGCTTCTGCATCTCGTGCATTCGGTCCTTGGCCTCGTGGCCCATCGAAGCGCTCATCAAGACGATCGTGGCAATTGCGCCGCCGATGATACCAAGCAGCAGCAGAATGCCTGGCCACGTCTACGAGAGTCCTTAATATTCATATAGCAACGGGAGGACGTACGCGAAGGCGGCCCTTGAAGCGGCGAGAACCCTTGGTGTCGTCTTCGGGGATGGCCTGGATGTCGCGCGCAATGAGCGATGGCCGCAGCGGTGGCGCGTCAGAAGTGAACGACCCGCGCTCGCTGAAGGAGAAACTTCCGCGACCGCCCTCTTGCGGCGTCGAAATCATGGCGTAGTCGCGGTGCACTTGCAACATACACGGTTTATGATATTTGAAAATGACACTTTGGGTTCTACGACTGCTCTGGGACAAATGGTCGTTGAACGAGCACGATTCGGTCAGTAGCTTGGATGGCCACGTCGCATGTACACGTAACAACGACCTGTCGGGGGTCGTGTCGCCGCCCGTCTCGATCAGTTGCAGGATTGTGTGGGTACGTGCGATGCCTGGGCCCTCACAGACGAACGTTAGTACAATGTAGAAGAATCAGTCGATGTTGCTACGCATTAAATCCTGTGTAGCGTCGTACCAAGTAGATAGTTGGCATTGTATGTACTCGTCAACTATGGTGTAAAACCACGAAACACATCTTGTGTGAAAAGAGTGATTCCGGATCCAATTATGGTATCTGTTTGGTTTTAAGAATGTTTTGACGCAGCGGTATCTATATTTCGCCTCTATGTATCAATCTTTCAAAAGCCCTCTCTCGCGTGCCATCGACACCGCTGCAGCACACGTGATTGCCTAGTTTCGCGATATGACGGCCGTGTTGGCAATCTTTCTGACAACGTGGAGACCCTTGTACATCGACGCACGCAGTAGCAGTAGAGGTTACTTAGCATTATGATGATATGTCGAGTTTGAGCAAAAATGGTGTTTTGGATCATAATCTTTCGCTGCTCCCCTACAATGATACCTCTTGAGCGTCGCGCGCTAAGCAACGCTTGCGTGTGGTACTCGGGCTATAGGTGCTGGCGGAAAAACGTAGCGTCGAGTTGGCGACTTGCGCATCGATGCAGTTGTGGTGGAAATGGCCACATGATGGCTTGCGGTCGGTGGTCGTGATGGCCGTTGGCGTATGTCGGTGCTTGAGTGGCTTGACCATGAGCGCGAGCGCCATGTATGGCTTCTTGCTGTCACTGACGAAGCTTGCTCACGGATGCCATCTGCCATCCGTAGTGGTCTTGCTGCCCATTAGGATCGAAGTCATCTGGACCGCGATGTTGATAACCTTGCCAAGGACTTTTGATGAGACCTGATCGCTGCGGCAACACATGGCTCGATCGTGCATATTTTTGCTGGACGACGTTTATCATACTTGTTTAGCTGGATCCTCAGGCGATCTCAACTACATAAGAAAATTGAAAGTAAGAATTCTAGAATCGACCGAGCGCTGCGAGCGGCGCCATTCTCATGTCCTTGGAGGCAGGGTTAGGTGTCTCGGATAGGGTTCGGGCTATCCGTTTCCTAAAGCAAAACGAGCAGTAACCTCGTGGATACCTTTAGAAGTCCTCTCCACGACCTTGGGAGCATACGAGACGTGTACAACTCCAATGCTGTCGATATCGCAGTCCCCATCGCCCTAAAGGGACGCCATTCAATACTCTTCTATCCCGTTGTAGATCGAATTCTCCAACGATCCAAATTACGTTTGGATATTCGATCCATTTGGATAGCACTTTCAAAAATATAAAACAAAAG
>NW_008246114.1:200507-234109 GCF_000281045.1 Saprolegnia diclina VS20 | reverse complement strand
GTCGAGAGACGACACTTTGGAGATCACAACGCGCTACAGTCGAAACTGCCTATACGCATAGTGGATATTTATGCATCCGAGAGGCTTATTATTTGTGGAAGGTAAACATATTTGGCTCGGGTATAATTTTTTTCGTTGTGATCAAAACTACATTCGCGCGCCAGCTATCTATTTGTCCATCAGGCATCTTCGTCGTCGACGTAGCGCACGGGACGTTCGCGAACAACCTCGAGACAGACAGTCTTCTCAGCCATAGTGCGCCATCGGGCTTCGTCGCGGACCATGCGCGAGACGGTGGTTTGGCTAATGTTGGGAAAACCGTTGGCGTTGAAGTACGTGGCCGTGCGCGTCTGGTTACAGCCGTTTGCATGGTAGAAGTCGAGGATTTTGGTTATGTCATAGACGTTGGGCGACGATCTCATCTTCTTAGCAGCGTCCTTCGCCGCGGCGCGCGACTTGGGCGCCTTCTGCTTCGCCATCGGCAAACCACGTTGATTTAATTACGCTCGGTGAACAAAAAAATACAATAGGTGATATATCACACCCAAGAGGATTATTGAGTCTCGGGATATGCATATAGACAGGTTCGACTGTATGTCACTCGATCGGTCGAGACTTATGGGCCGAGAAATTAAGACTCAAAGATGGGGTTTTCATACCATGAGCAGGAGCGATCTTCCTCTGCAAAATGAGCAAAGTGCAAAGTGAAGGGAGGCGGTCTTGCAAGGTGGCGACCGACAACAGCATCTCGAATGGCAGCGGCAGACCCTTCTGTACTAGTACTAGAAAAGACTGGAGGGTGCAGTAGTAGAGGCACATGCACGGTTGCACGTGTAGCTCTGCTTGTGTACGCACCATTTCAAATGTGGTCGTTTTCTTGTCAAGCCCTTCGACTATACCTGACGCTCGCGATCCTAACTGCCCAGAAATTGCTATTGTAGATGTGAGTTTCTCCATCCAAATATCACGATTCTTCGTGACCAACCTCGGCCGCTTTTCGACCGCTTTGCGTCAAATGGGGCCAGATGCATAACGATGTGAACGAATACCCTGGAGTAGAGCCAAGCTGTGCGCATACCAGCTCGTTGTAGAGAATGAAAAGATGATTTTTCAATAAATTTATGGGTGTAAAAAGATAGTGTTCTCGATACGAGCGTATCGCCTCCGACGAAGGCCTTTAGCAGCAGTCGGTCGACGATGTAGTGTGCGTTGGCGCTGTGAGATCAAGTCCCGACAGCGTGCGACCGCGGCTCTCGAGGGAAAGCGACTGTGTCCGGTGCACGGTCGTGAGCAAATCGCGGAACGCGCGGTCGACATTGGCGCCCGTTTTCGCCGATGTTTCAATGTAGTTCATGTGGTGGGCGGTCGCGAATCGCTGCGCCTCGGCCATCGACACCATGCGCTTGCTCGGCTCGACGTCCGCCTTGTTGCCGACCAACACGGCGGCGAGGCCGGGCTCGGCCACCTACCCCCGTTAGTGAGAGGCTATATTTCAAACCGACTCGGTACCTGAAGGAGCTGGTCCAGCCAGCGCTGGATGCCTTCAAACGAAACGGGGTCGCTCACGTCAAAGACAAGGAGGGCGCCGACGGCCTTGCGATAGTAGGTGCCCATCATGGCATGGAACCGCTCCTGGCCTACAAAATATATCGCGTGAGCGGTATTGAACCGGCGACAAGGGCTCACCGGCCGTGTCCCAGATCTGCGCCTTGACGCTCGTGCCGTCAATCTCCATCACATGCGTGAGAAACTCGACGCCAATGGTCGACGCAAAGTCGGTGCTGAACTCGCCCTTGTTGAGGCGGCTGAGCAGATTGGTCTTGCCGACCCCCGAGTTGCCCAATAGAATCACTATAGGCGGAGTGTAGTTCACCGTGATAGTTGCTATTTCGATTGCAAACCTTTGTTGACGGATGGTTTGGCTGGGACGGCCACGACCGGCGCGACAAGCGACGCTTGGCGACGCGGCACTTCGCGGCACGGCGGGTTGGCGACAAAGTTGGTACCGTAGCTACAGAATGCAAGATGGTCCCATGAGGAGGACAATATGTACAATCTCGTACTTTTTGTCGAGCTCGACGTAGAGCCAATGCATGCGCCCGTCTTGGTAGTACGTCACGAGTGCATCGATGTCTTTGAGCTTCTCGGGCAGATTCCGCTCCGTGTAGAATTTCGTAAGAAATTCCTTGGGCGTCGGCGGCACATCCGGCAAGAGGTTGATCTTGGACACAAACTTGGTGATGCTTGCCGCCACGTCGTCCAATGTGAGTGACGGACGGGTTTGAAGTGGCGGCGGCGTTGCCTCGACCGCCGTATACGACAGCGTCGGCGTCGTCGTCGCCGGCGTGACAATGTCAAGGGGTGCGTGGGTCGGAGACGGTGTGGCCATCGAAGCGCGAAATCAAAACTTGCACTGTCGAGCGCGCTTTTTTGTCTATTTCGGGCCATGGATCCAGCGTCCCGTGTCAAAATGGCGCCTTGAACGGAAATGGCGCACGCGGATTGGCTGCGTTTGAAAACCGACGTGCGCGGCAGCCAATCAAATGCAAACGTTTGGCGCGCCACCGAACGAGACGTTGGATCGAGCTGGCATTGGGTGCAGTTCTACACTAAAGTTATCGATAGTACGCTGTCATATACGATGCACGATAGATGCCTACATGTGCAGGGTTGACATTCTCAATTCGTTTGATTGGCCATTGGTGTTCTACCGTCGTAAACGACCTTACATTTAGCGGTTTAAACGCTGGTTTGATGCCCGAGTTTGCTGCGCGGCTTCTTAGAGACGTAGTGACAATGGTCGACGATGTGATTGCTGGGAAGGCAAGCGCGCAATGATACAACAGGACGATGTTCGGGTCCTTCAAGACGCGCCTATGGATAGACGGCTCGTGTGAGCGCCGACAAGGTCCTAATCGTAGGGTTGTTCTTGCGCCAACCTAATTTCTCCTTGGGTCTGTCCACTGGTGCTGAGCCACCCCTCTGGGGTCTGTCCTTGTTGTCCGCAAAAGTGTGGATACCAGAGTACGTTCGCAGAACGTGCTTTTCGCGTGACTCACACGGCTAACCATTACGCAGAGTTGCCTGCTTCAATAAAGGTTTGCATCGTGGACGTTGAAGCTGCAGAGACGAGGTGGCTCCTCGGACGCTAGACAGGCGGCTATGGCCACACTAAGGCTACATCTCGCTACCTTGTTTGAATCTACATCAAGCCGACTCGAGCGATCTCTAGAGCTTGGACGCTAGAGGTATCTCTCGGCAAAGGTCTGCGGATAAGGGACCCTTGGCCGCACCAAGCGACGTGGGATGTGTCACGTCCTTGCGCCACGCAACGCACCAATCCGCGTGCATGCGAATCTGATTTTGCACCAATGAAAACACAGGACGATTTTTGACCAATCCGTGGGGCGCTCGCCGGGCGCAAATCTTTCGGCCACTGACGTTTCGTCAACTTGATCGAGCCATGGCCGCGGTCCTCTTCCAGATCCACACGGCGGCGCCGCTCACCGCCGACGACCGCTACGTCGCCGTCGTCGGCAACGTCTCGGGTACGCTCCTCTCGTCGTCCACGCAGCATCTCATCGTCCTGCTTAGAGCTCGGCGCATGGGACGTGGCCAAAGCGGGTAATGCGACGCCGCCAGGCAATCGCCGCGCTCATGCTTTCTCTAGTTCCGCTCAAGAAGCACGCTGGCGCATCGACGCTCTGGGAGGCGACTCTCGAGGTCGCCATGTACGCGCTGATCGAGTACAAGTACATTGTGCTGGACCGCTCCGGTGCCCTTGTGCTCTGGGAGTCGTTGCCTGGCAACCGCACGCGCGTCGCCGGCGGGACCAACGTGGCGCTGTAAGCTCTTGCTGTCGACTATGTACAGATGCGACGTGGCGCGCGTAGGCACAAACCGGTCACGCAAAGCTCGATCTTTGTGGCGCCCGCGGGACCGGGTATGTACATCCGCGCCTAGCCTTGACGTTCTGATGCTACTGACGACGCTGACTAGTGCCGGGCCCCCGCGTGCCGGAGCTGGCCGTCAACGGCAACACGAGCGGCCATTTCGAGCACATGTGCTGTCGCACGACCGTGCAAGACCAGCCGTACTGGCAAGTCGACCTGCTCGCGGTATGGCCTTGGACTAATGCTGCAACCTTGTACTACCTACGCTTTAGAGCACGCCGCTCACCAAGCTCGTGCTCTGGAACCGCCAAGACATGTTCTTGGACCGCCTCGTGCCGGTGTGGGTGCTACTCTCCGACACGCCGTTCGCCAATCTGTCGTTGGACGCGGCGAAGAAGCAAGCGCTGGCATCGATGCGGTAGACATTGCTCTTCTTGTTCTAGTCCATGGCCAATGGTAGCCTTATGGGACTAGGTTTGCCTCGGCGGCGACGCAGTTTGAGTGGCCATTGACGACCAGTGCGCGGTACATTCGCGTGCAGCACGAAGCTGCGCACACGAGTTTGCAGTTTGCACAGCTCCAAGCGTTTACGCCAGCGCATTTGGCGCCGCCGGTATGTATACGACGCGCACTACTGCGGTGCTAATCTAAGGCGTAGATCCTCGATGGGTGGTTTGGCTTGGACAACCGGTTGCTCGGCGATGGCCAGTCCCACATCGACGTACGCCTTCCGATCCGACTACCATTTTGTCTCATGCATGCTGGGTATGTAGGGGCAATGGCTCGCGCCGGGTGCGGCGCCCGAGCTCCGCCTCGTCTTTGGAAGGTGCGTGGTCTGTTCTTTCTCTATCTTTTTTCTGTCGATTTCCTGTATTTTTCTGTATATTTCCTGTATTGGACACGATGTTACAGTGTGTTGTATCGGGACGACTCTGACGACGAGCATGTAGCTTTGACAAGAAGCCGTCCGTGACCTTTGCCGACAAGGTGCAGCGGTCCATCTACCTCCAAGCGCGCGTCCTGGGGCAGCCATCGGCGTCGACTGTCCACGCACCGTACTGTGCGGATTTGCGCGCGGTGGACGTCGCGACGCCGACGCCGCATTTGGATCGCGAACTTCTCGGCAATGCGCTGCCGCTCCCGACGTTGCTATCGAAAGGACTCGACGTTGTGTCGCTTCTGACGACGCTGCCGACGCACGTGCGTCACGAGCTCACGGCCAAGCTCGAGCGCGTCACGTTTGCGGACACGCAGCCGATTCTTTCGATTGGCCAAGACCGCCACCACTTGATCCTGATCGACGCGGGTGTCGTCGCCGTCCAGGGCCCGACGACGACGCAGGGCACGGCTACCTTCTTCGAGCTCGGGCCGGGCGCGTACCTGGGCGAACTGGTGCGGCGATATGGTGCCGTTGCTTGTGCTCAGTGTCAGCGTAGGCCCTCGTGAGCGGCGCGAACCGCAGTGCGCAGGTCGTCGCCAAGGGCGCGGTGACGCTCTTGCGTCTGCACCGTGACGACTTTGCCGCAGTCATGGCCGCGCACGGACTTGACGCGATGTCGCTGCTGGCAGCGCACGCCGACGTGGTCGCGTCGGGGCTGCCGCTTTTGACGACTACACCGTCGCGCAAGACGCCGTTCGTGGCCCAAGACACGCTGCAGGTACGCTGTCGCCATTGAGGTATATCGACCTGATGAGAAGCTAGGTGTTTCGTCTCGGGCATTTGCCGGCGTCGGCGTCGGTGGCCATTGATGTGGTCGATGTGACCACGGACTCTGTGCTTGGCACGAGTGTGCTCGTGGCGTCCCAGCTCCACCGCACCAACGGCGCGCTCTCAGCACCGTTGCTGTCGCCGTCGTTTTCGGGTACTTGTATAACGCTCCATCATGGACAACTTGTCATTTGTGCGGGCGTAGTCGTCGGCGAATTGCTCTTGCGGTATCTGCACCTCAAGCCATTTGTGCACAAGGACAACACGCTCGCATCGGCGTTCCGCACGCAATGGCTGCACGGCCCGGCGCTCGACATGGGCCACCGCGGCCTCGGTCGATCGTACTACCAGGTAGCGCTCGCCTTCTTGTTTCGTTTTGATTTTATAGTTTTTAACGCATTTATGATGTTGAACTAGGCACTCGGGTATCGTACGTCGCACATTCGCGAAAATACGCTCACGTCCTTTGTCGTTGCTGGCCTCCACGGCGCCGACTGGATCGAGTTCGACGTGCAACTGTCCAAGGACCGCGTCCCGGTGGTGTACCACGACTTCTTCTTCAAGGCGGCGCTCGAAGACCGTCGCGGGCGGTCGCCGGGGGCGTTCACGAAGACGGGGCTCCATGACTTGACGCTCGCGCAGTTGAACAACGTCGAGTGGCGTCACGGCAAGTCGGTCACGGACGGTCCGCGCTTGCAGCAGCTCGTGCGCAAGCACTGGCTCAAGCTCGTCAAGACAAAGACGACCAAGTCGACCCGTACCCCCCGTACCCCGCCGACGACGACGACCCCTTCCACGACCAAGGTCGACTGGACGGCGCTCTCGGAGCTCTTTCCGACGCTGCAAAACTTGCTGACGCACGTACCCCCCTACGTGGGTCTCAACGTCGAAATCAAGTACCCAGTGGACCCGCCGGACGCCCCATGCCTCCGGAGCCTCGACGCGTTCGAGATGAATGCGTACTTGGACGACATCCTTGCGTGCATTTTCGAGCACGCCAACGGCCGGCGCAACATTGTCTTTTCATGCTTTGAGCCCGACGTGTGCGTCCTGCTCCGGGCCAAGCAGACACGGTACCCTGTCTTCTTCCTTACGTGCGGCACCGACGTACGTATTCTCGTCTCCATTGTGGACCCACAGCATTGTGCTAGATCACGGGGCTTGTGCCTGATGTGCGGACCATCTCGCTCGAGACGGCGGTCCCGTTCAGCCGCATGGAGCAGCTCCAGGGCATTGTGACCAACTCGCTCCCGCTCTTCACCAAGCCCAAGTGGATCCGCCACATCCGCAACGACCACTTGCACCTCTGGACGTGGGGCAACCACAACACGGGCCATGACAAGGTGCAGTTTCAAAAGATGCATGGGGTCTCGGGCGTCATCTCGGACAACGTCGGCGACCTCACCAAAGTCGACAAGAAGCTCCGTCCGCGTGATCACGGCGCCAGCATGAGCTAAGTTGGCGGCGCTTGCTGGTAGCAGAGCGTTGCGTTTCTAACCCATTGAACCACTTGTCTCTAACTCGGTACTAGATAGTTGAATCTGGATCGATTCCAAAGTCGAATTGATGATGGGCGTCAAGGTTGAGCCAAGAGAGAGGAAGAGGAGTCCGTGGTGGACGGTATCGACGGACGCCATTGAGCAAGCTGCCTTACCAGGAGGGATCAAGGATGTGTCTCGTCGATCAACTGCTCGTACGCGTACCGTAATTCACACAAGTGTACCGTCAAAATGATCACTTTACGGCAATATGACCTCACTTTTCCGCGTTTACTGTGTATACACGCACTTTCAACAAGCAAAGTCGCCACTCTTTACGATACCCTGCCGCGCCACAAGTAATTATCACGTTCCGCCAAGAATATTTGGTGAATTGCGATAGTCAACTACGAATAGCCAAGAGAGAGGAAGAGGAGTCCGTGGTGGACGGTATCGACGGACGCCATTGAGCAAGCTGCCTTACCAGGAGGGATCAAGGATGTGTCTCGTCAATCAACTGCTCGTACGTATGCTTCACCGCCGTGCTGAGACCCAAGCCCTGAGAGGAGGCTTGAACACAGTGATGCAAATTGGAGAGTGAATTATGTAGTTATGGATGAGCTGGTCAATATTGTCATAGACACGTAATACAAAAGACACGCAGGACCTGCATGGAGAAGACCAGAACGGGGACGAGGCGAGGGAGACTGAACAGGCGAGGGAGACGGAACAGGCGAGGGAGACGGAACGAGTCAGAGACATGGTGTTGCACCACATACGCGTACCATAATTCACACAAGTGTACCGTCAAAATGATCACTTTACGGCAAAATGACCTCACTTTTCCGCGTTTACCGGGGCTTTGGCGTGTATACACGCACGTTCAACAAGCGAAGTCGCCCACTCTTTACGATACCCTGCCGCGCCACAAGTAATTATCACATTCCGCCAAGAATATTTGGGGAATTGCGATAGTCAACTACGAATAGATGGGTCCTACTCACAAAAACGTTTGTTTTTAGTTCGACTGAGTTTCAAACGCCATCGACGGGGCGATAGGGTATATACTAAATTATCAACATATCAGGTCGAGGTATATACTATCAATATATCAAGTTGAGGAGTCCAGCTAATCGTCCTTCTTGAACATCTTTTTGAACATGCCGCCGATCTTGGACTTGCGGTGCTTCTCGTCGTCGTAGTACATGGAGCTCGTGCTCGACGGACGCATCTTGCCCTGCGGGTGGGCCCAGTTGGTCGTTGCCGCCGTCGTCGCCGTCGAGCCTTCGCCGATCGAGTACGCGTCCGAGTGCCGTTCGTCGATCTCCACCTCGTGCCTACAGTCGTATCGCATTTCCATGTGAGCTGCTTCAACAACAAGACGGTACGTTGGCGCGCTGCCGTCAAAGCAGGTGCGGACTTTGGCCAGGACGTCGGGCGACACGCGGGCATCCCGAAGCACTTGAAGCACATGCTACACCACAGTGCTACATCACGACCAGAGAGGAATCAAAGGCGTACGTCTTGGGTGCTATCGTCGTGCAGCGTCGAGGCTTTCGACAGCCGGACCTCTTCCTTGAGGTCGTGGACCTGCTTGATGTACTTCTTCATCTTCTCCTCTTGGCTCTTGATGAGCGCCGCGTGGGTGCTCATGAGACGCAGATTCGCTTTCGACTGCTGCTTGTTGTGCTGGTTGAGCGCTGCAAAGGAGGCGCCGGCCGCCGTGTACGCTTCCTTGATGCGCTTGTTCTCCGACCGAAGTCCCTCGAGCTCGTGGGACGCCGACGCGTGGAGGTCGCGCCACTTGGTGACCTGCAGCTGCAGCGTCGAGAGCATGCGGCCCGAGTCGTCCTACGCATAGCGTTCAAGTCGCCCGTTCACGACACAAACACGCACATTTTGAAAAAAGTACGCAAAAAATACGCAAAAAATACGAAAAATACGAAAAAGACGAAAACACAAACATCGAGTCGTACCAGAAGCGAGAGGTCGTCGGCGCTTCCACGCGCGAGCGACGACGGTCGCTGCTCGTCTTGGAGCTGCTGCTGGAGCGTCGAGTTGGCGGCTTCCATTTGGGCGCGCATGGCCTTTTCCTCGTCCAAACGAATCTGCAGCACGTGGAGCTCGTGCTCGATGCTCTGCTGCTTGGCCAGCTCGTCCGCCTCGAGCTTGCGCTTGGCCTCGAGCTTGCGTTGTTTGATTTGGCCTTGGATCGCGACGACGGCGGCGCGAAGTCGCAAATACGACTTTTGGGCCTTGTACGTGCGCCAGTTGCGCTGCAAGACAACCGCGCTCGTGTACAGCTTGTGCTGATGCAGCGCCGACCGCGCGTGGCGACCGCGCCAGAGCGACTGCAAGAGAATGCAGCGTCGGCGCACGAGCTGGAACCGGCGGCGGCGTTGGCGGCGGCGAAAGTTGGCTTGCAGCCGAACAATGGCCGAGCGCACACGCGTATACATCTTGCGCACGCGGTACCTATATATCAAGTGTTTGATAAGTCTCATCGCGTCCAAATGTATCAAGGTATCGAGGTATCGAGGTATCGAGGCGTACCCTTTGAAGACGCGCTGGATCGCGATCGCACGGTCTTGCACAAAGAGGATCCGCCGGTGCTCGAGGTCTTCGAGGACGTTGGCCGCAAAGTACATATGGTGCGAGCCCATGACGAACGTGTCCTTGGACTCGGGCGCGCCGAGCAGCCCGGACGCGACCGTGACGCACGCTGTCGCGACCGTCGCGCCCGATTTCGGCGGCGCGTCATCCTTCCACATGACAAAGAACCGCTGCAAGAAGCGTTCGTGCGACATTTTGTTGGGAAATGCCGCACGCGAGATGCGAATGGCTTCGACGACGCCGGCGCAGCGCAGCTGCTCGATGACGCCCGGCACGTCATAGAGCGTGCTCGACTTTGCGCTGTTGGGCTTGATGCACCGAATGTAGTGCGTCTGCGTATCGCTAATGTCGGCCATGAGACCCGTGAGCTGCGCCTTGAACTTGGAAATGACCGTCTCGCCTAAACATATCAAGTTGAAACAAAAAGAAGAATCGAGAGAGCATGTACCCATGAACGACGCGGTCGACTGGCGGCGGCCGCCAAGGACACTCGGCTTCTTGATCGGTGCCGGTTCAAAGACACTGGCGATGATGGTGTTGGCACTGGCGCCGAGCAGCGCGAGGACATCGGACGAGAGCGCGTCCTTGTTGGTATCGACGAACGCTTCAACGTGGTACATGACGGTGCCTGCATAGTGCCGCAACGCAAAGTGCGCTGCGCTCAGCTACCGATCGATTTGAGGATTCGGATAGATGGATACATGGATAGATGGATAGATACCCGCGCGCGCTGCTTGTCCAAGCGCGGATTTGCGTCATGCGTCGAGAGCACCTTGGAGCAGAACGCGAGGTCGTTGCCCATCGGTCGAATGCACTCGTCGTTGAGGAGCGAGATGACGCCGAGCGGCGCTTCGAGCATGTCGAGCATGTCTTGGTTGTCGCGGAAGCTCACGTACGTCCAGCCAAGCCCTTCTTGCGTGTACTCCTATCATATATCATCAACAACACAAATACTATCAACGTATCAAGCGTGACGTACGTCCTGGACGCTCTTGAAGACGTCGTGGGTAAACTTTTGCTGGAGCTTTTCGTTGGCAAAGTTGATACAAAACTGTTCAAACCGGTTGGTCTCGAACGCTTCAAAGCCAAAGATGTCGAGCAGATCCATGTGACCGACCATGGCCTCGTCGTTCGAGATGCTCTCATTGACCCGCTGCACGAGGTGGCCAAAGAGGCGCGCGTACACTTCTTTGGCGAGTGCATCGCGGTTGGCCGTCGCTTGGTCGATCGTCAACGGCACGACATAGACCTCCATGCGCGCCTTGACCGTCCGGCTGCAGAGCGCGCTTCCCAAGGCGGTCGGGTCGACCTCAAACCCGAGCAGGCGACACGCGTGCGCCCAGTGCGGCGACGACGTGAGGGGCGCACACTCTTCGGCGTTCTCGGCTTTGGTCGCAAATGCCACTTGGCCCAAGTGCAGGATGCCGGCGAGGGCGTTGAGCAGCGCCATTTGCTCGTCGAATGACACGCCGATCGTCGAGAGCGCGTCACGGGTCGTCTGGTATCGTGTTGCGTCCGTCTCGCCGTCCAGAAGCAGCGGTGCATCGTCGCGAAGGTACGTGAACGTCGTCTCGGCGAGGGCCCACTCGGGCTCTTTTGACGCCTTGAGCTGGTAGAAGATGTGGTAGTTGCGCTCGTACTCGGCTTGGCCGATGACGCGCGACTTCTCGAGGAGGTAGTGCCGGCATTTTGCGCCGACCATGCGCTGGTCCGCGTCAAACTGCAGCTGCGTAAACTTGCCAAACCGACTCGAGTTGTCGTTCCGGACAGTCTTGGCGTTGCCAAAGGCCTCGAGGAGCGGGTTGGACTTGAGCACCTTGTCGATGATACTCATGTTTGGGTCCGTGCTGAGGCTCGCAAGGTGCTCCATCATGATCTTGACGGTCTCGGTCTTGCCTGCACCCGACTCGCCGCTGACGAGGATACCTAGATGCAATGCAATGTGAGCGCAGTGGGCAATGGAATCCGAGTCGTACTCTGCGGGCGGTCGTAGAGCGCCATCGACTCGAACGCGGCCGCGCTTGTCGCGTAGACGTGCGGCGGCAGCCCGGAGCGGTCGCCAGCGTACAGCCGCTGCGTTTCCTTTGAGTAGAGGTTGAGCCACGCGTACGGGTTGATCGCGACCACGATGCTGCCCGTGTACGTGTACGGGCACTGCACCGCAAAGCGCGTGCGGAGGTTGAAGACGATCGCTGGCTCGTGCAGATGGTTGAGCGAGCACATGTCTTCGACGCCGACGTCCTGGAGCGTCGCCGCGCCATGCTTGGCGTCGAGCACGTTTTGCAGCGGGAGGGCCTCGGGCATGCCCTCGTCGCGCAGGTCGACCCACTTGTCGGCGCTCGTTTTGGTGGCTTCGTCGAGAACGCGCAGCAAGAGCCGCTTGCCGCCGTCTTCGGCGCGGAGGACCGTCGCCGGCGCCCACACCGCCTTGGCGTCGGGGACGTATACCTTGGCGCCTTCCATCTTGATGAGCTGGCTTGGTCTTCGATTCCGTAGTGGCCGGGCAGCAATATCCAAACTCTACAAGCCTTCGTTCTGAAATAGTGTTGGAAGAAAGTGCAAATTGGACCGGAAATCGTGTGAGAACGCACTTGCAACAGCGATGGAGGCGCCTGTACATGCGTCGTTGCGGTCTTCTTGTTGCCGTACGCTATGTACAAAACAGAGAAGCATACTCGACAAGTGCGCCGACGTCCAAGTACCGTTGGGCGTGGGTGGTTGTAGTACTGGAATGGGTCTGGCGCACGCGTCTGGATGGGAAGGCTGTGCGAATGGCAGTCGCCGTTCGTACACGAGCTCGAGGGTTCATGCTTGCTCCATCAGACGCCTGCGTACGCGGCGGTGCCAGCGCTTGATGCATGATAATGGAGCCAAGGAACAACCCTCATGAACAGCGATTCGTACACTATTTTCTTACGAAAAAGGCAAGGTCGCCAGCTGCCATCAAGGCCGTGGGCAGGGACACCAATGACATGGCAGCGCGTTTGACGAGCGACATGTCGTTGTTCATCGCTCGGCGGACACTTGTTGGTACATGGCGGATGCTGTCAAGTCGACTGCTCGTCGTCAGTGTTTGGAGGTAGGATATGCATTCGGCCAATCACACGCCGCGCTAAGCGAGCCAATCGGCATCGGCGGTTTCCCGACCTCGACGGGACAGAGCGACGATGGATCTCACGCTTGTGCTGCACGAGACGACGCCGCTGGACGTCGCGGCCATCGTTGACAGCGACGTCAACTTACGCGGTGACGCGCTCGCCGTCACGGACGGGTCGGTCCTCGTTGTCTACGCCAACGTGAGCACAAAGCTCGAGGTATCAGCGCTATGCCAAGGCCGAAGAAGACGACGACGCCCTTTTGTAGCGCCGCCTCACGCTACCTGCTGCCGACGGCGAGCGCTTCCTTCGGCTCCTGTATATCGAATGGGTACGTGGCGCTCGCCGATACGAAATGGCTCAAAGCAACGGCGTAGATCAACGCGTTTTTGGTCTTGAGTCAGAAAGGCTCGTCGATTTATCGCAAATTTCTAAGGTACATCGCTCGATTGAGATGGGAGTTCGCCGCCGTGGTGACCGTGCGCTTGCTTAGTGCGAACGCCAACACCCTCGACGATGCCACGCTTCTCTGCGCCGACGGTACTCTCGATTCTCAAACCTGCCTTTGTCGAGATATTTTCAGGCGACGTGCTCGACTGCGTCATCAACAGCGTCCGCCACGAAGTGCTCTCGGCCGATACGCACGGTGGCCTCAAGGTATGGTCGGCGCGCCTGCGCCCACCGACGGCGAGTCATCCGAGTCTCCGGCGCGACACTGTCAAGTGCCCCCAGCGACTGCACATCCAAGATACCAAGGTATTGCAGACAACTTGTCCATCATCCGATCAAAGGAACCGCCGACTAGAGTACCGTGTGGCACCGGGTCTGCGTCGACGATGACAATCAGCGTATTTTCGCAGCGTCGGCCCGGAGCATTCGTATGTTTGACGCTGTTTCCGGCCATGTTATCTGGCGACTGCCCAAGGCCGCCGAGGATCGAAGCGTACGCTTCTTAGTGTACGTGCCACCGACGCAGCATCTGCTTGTGTACGCGGACGAGACGGCGCGCTTTGATGTGTGGGTCGTCCACGACACAGCCAAAGGCACCTCTCTTGTGGAAGACACACCGCTGACCGTCTGTGCCAACGTTGTTGCGCTACAGCTGACGACCGTCGTCGAGAGTCCGTCGAGGACGCGCTTGGACGGGGCCTTTGTCACCAAGCCAGGTATAGTTATATGGACAAGATCCCGTGGCAAGTTGACGTGATAGGGTTTGGGAGCCTTGTTGTCACCGATCGCGCAGGGCATGTGTCGCTCTTCCAAATCGAAGCGACTGGGTATAGCTTGAGCGTCGCCAGCTTTTACGTGCCACCCCTTGGCCTCCCTACGTCATCACTGACGATGCGTTCGACCACTGACACGGGTGCGTCATGCATCAAGTTGATATGATTTGAGAGGATTCTCGGGGTAGCACCCGCCTGGACGGGAATTCACTGCAATTTTCACTTTGCCGCGCGGAATTACATCAGTCTCCTGCATGCGAATGGGACACTCGCGCAGCTCGAAGTCCTCGCGCCGTCGTCGACCTCGCGTCTTCTCACGTCGTCGACGCGCCTGTACAACCTGCGGGTAGACTTGATACATTGATATTCTTACTATTGACGGCATAGGATTTCGGGTTTACGAAAGCGACGCGGGGCGCGGCCTTGCGCCGAGGCTACGTGCTCTTTGGCAATGCGTTCGTGCAGGTGTTTGAGGATGCGTGCCTTGCCGTCTCAGCCCTCGCAACCGACCGCAACGACGGCGCTGAGATCCAAGACGGCTCGAACCCGATCATTACGTTTCTCGACTATGCACCTGTCCTCGCCAAGTGCGTCGTCGGCTGGTCGGACGGCGCCATCGACCTCTTTACGATCACCGGCACGCGCTGGAAGCTTTTGAAGCGTCCGTCGGGTGCGCGCTCGCGTCCAGAGTGTCAACTTGATAGTTCCATGCTAGGTGTGATTGCCGACTGTGTCTGTGCGTTTGCTTGCGCGACCAACAATACCGCTGACAGCGAGAGCTTTCTCTTTACTGCGGGCGATGCCGATGGGAGCCTCGATACGTGGCAGCTCCACGACCACGTCGCGACGTACCTCGGGCCCATGGCGGCCCACACCGACAGGTATATCCAAGTATCCACCACGTATCTCGACGACCATGGATAGCGTGCTCGCGATTTTGAGTCCTCTTGCGTCGGCCAAACCGCCGGGGGGGACGCCGCCGAGCACGATGGTGACTGTCTCGTGCGACGGCAACGTCAAGCAGTGGGACTTTCTGGACCGAAAATGGCTGCTCGTGGGCTGCTTCCGGACGCTCTCCAACCACTTGACCGTCGCGCGCGGCCTTGAAATGAACTACATTTGCGCGGGGTCGGACGAAGGCAGCGTCGAAGTGTGGAAGCTCCCACTGGCCACGCGTATTTCTCAATATTTCTTTTTGGGAATCATTTTGAGATGGGATCTTATTGTAGCGCTGCACTTTGGTACGTCCAAGAAGGCGGTGGCGCATGTCGCCCACGCCCATGCGCGACCGATCGCGGACATCAACGTGTACCAAATCATCGGCGCGACCCCCGACCTTGACGTCTGTCTCTCTCTTTCTATGTTTGCGAGAGACAATGTGTCCAACTTAGTTTACACTGTTGGCCACGTCGGCCAAAGACGGCTCGATTCTCTTTTGGCTCTTTGGCACGTCGCTCGACGGTGCGTCCTTGCTGTCGTTTCAAAGCATCGCGACGAGCCACCCCGTGTGCGGCACCTTCTTCTCGGCCACCGCCACACCGTACATCTACTTGCGTCTCTCAGTACTGAGTTGTGCGTAGCGGCTCTATTACGTTTGTCGGATGCTTTCCGCACAGCCTCGACAAGCTCTGCGTCATGCCAGCTTCGAAAAAAGCGCTCGTGGCGCTCGCCCTCGACTCGTCTGCGCCAACAAGCGTCGTCGCGCCCTCGTCGCCACCTCGCCCCCCGCCCTTGCCCTCAATCCCGGACGTGCCCGACACGGGTGCGTTCATCTCCTCGTTGGGATTGCAGACATATTGTCTATTTAGACAAAGACTATTTTGTGCACGTGGAAATGACGGCGCCCATCATCGAGCTGCATATGGACGTCGAAGAGAAGCCCCGGTCGACGACGCGTCACACCCTCGTCGACACGGTAGTACGCGGGTGCACCTCCTCTTTTGAGCGAGAGACTTGTAGGTCTCTTCGAACCTCGCGTCATCCGACATGTATGGCCTCTCGGCCAAGGACGACAGTGACGACGACGACGATGTGAATGCACCGCCGGTCTTTTGTTCTACGTATCCTATGCAGGTCCTAATATGGCGCTAGATGATTTTTCCGCCATCACGCGCCAAGACCAAGGCCAAAAAGCACACCCCGTGGCTGCCCCCCGCGCTCGCCCGCGGCGCCCCCCGCACCTATAAGACCAAGCCACCGCCGTTGGAAGCAACACCCAAGCGATTAAATGTCGTGTCGGCCTACGGCGTTTCAAGCCAACACTGCGATAGTCTAAGCATGCACTACCCCACGTACAAGCTCGACACGGCGGCGCGACCTCGCAAAGCAGCAATCCAAAATCAGCTGCCAATGGTGCACCTTTCTTCACGTACCTGCATCTAGTCATTCATGATGCCTGTTGTGTAGCCACTGATGACGTTATTGGAACACAAAGAAGCATTGCCCCCCGAGGTACACATTGTCGATGTGGCTGTGCGGCCCGCCACGATCGAGAACGGCCCGGCGTTCTGGCTCCAAGTGCAGACTAAAGCCGCTGTAAGATCTTATGGCAGCACCGATACGTATCCGCTGCATGGCTAGGCACGGCGGCGCACGGCGCTCATTCCTTCGGCGCCCCTTGCATCACTTGTGGCGGCCCCCCAGCCCTTCTCGATTGAGATGCTCGAGCTGCCATGGGTCGACCTCTCGTCGTCGCAGCAAATGGTCGAGTTGCAGTGCAGTGTCTTGTGTCTTGCCGTGCTGCACGCCGCCGAGGTGGACTGTGTCGATTTGCCGACAGCGCCCCTCGATGGGGACCTCTCAGCGACCGACCGCGCGGTCTGGAACCGGTACACATTGTGGTACCTCCACAAATCGAATGTAGTACCTTTTCTGGATCCAAGTCGGGTTGAAGTCTTGGGTCGTGTAGGCGCGAAAACTGTTTTTGAAACAAGAGCTCTTGTACGTGCTCTCCCATGACGATGTGGTCAAGCAGACGCAAATGCTTGGTCTGGCGGTGCCCCGCGCCTCGGACGCCGAGAGCCAGAACCACGCGAGTCCCCTCTTTTTTCGCTGGGCGCGCTTCTGTCTCTGGTACGTAGTTAGTTCCAAGGGCGGAGCTGACGAGGGGTAGGTATACACGCGGTCTCGTAGCCGGAAGCGTCGACGAGCTCCAATGGCTCGTGGACGAAGCTGACGACGAGCCGAAGCGCATGTCGCGCTTAGAAGAGCGTACGCTGCTGCTTCGCGAACGCCTCCAGCAAATAGAGCAAGCCAAATATGACTTTGAAGTGCTGCAGAAGCGGGAGCTCACACGGATGACGGCGGCCTCGAAAGCTGCGGCGATCATGCTGCAGCGGTATCGCCCGTCGATTTGCTGATATGTTTTCGTCAAATGGGAGTGTGTAGGTTGAAACGACCGGTGCCGGTCCCCAAGATCGTGCTGCCTCCGGAATTGGTGGCGCTGGAACTTGACTTTTTCCAGCCGATTGCGCTTCCCGATGGCACGCGTCTCGAATTTGTGCCATGGGAAAGCATGAGCACCGTCGAGCAAGAGAAAGAGCTCGCGCTCGCCATGAACGACGTGCGCGTGCGCTTGGAAGCCATGCGCCACCACATCATTTTGCCCGACGAAGTGAGTGCCTTGGCGCTTGGTACGTTCATTGTCGTGATTTTGCGTGATATTTCCTCATTTTTTCCTCATTTTTATCATGTTTTCCTGATTTTTCCTGATTTTCGTGTTTTTTCAAACGTTTCACGAAAATGTTGAATTTACATTCAAATTTTGACAATGTGTCACTTGGGATGTAGACGACGAAGGACTCGTGCGGGAGCGCTGCGCTGCCTTTCTGACGTGGTGGACAACGACCAACAACCCAACGCGCATGGAGTTTTTGCGGCACGAGGCAAAAGAAGCAGCGGCCGACGAGACGGTATTTGCGGCTATGTCGACAACCCTAATCCACGACGAGTTAGGTCAAAGTCGCCGCATCGCAAGTGGGCATTGACGTTGCGTTCTACACGGCGCTGCAGGCTTTTCATCAGCCGGGCAAACCGCCTCTGCACCGCGATGCAGACCTCGAAGCGCATCGTGACGTGTACCACGACTGGTACTTTCAAGTCGCCAACGCCGAGCACTTGGCGCGCGTCGAATTTCTCAAACAAAAAGTACTATCGATATCATGCGTCGTGCATTGACAATATTGTCGTTGGGCAGGTGCTCAAGCTCAAGCGGCAGCTGCGGCTCCAGATGCTACTGGAGCTCGGGCGGATGCCACGCCCGCTTTTGTATGAGATTGCTCCGGCGCCACGCTTGGCGTTCGACGTCGATGAAGTGAAAAGCAAGCCCGAGCCCGTTGTGGCGCCGCCGATCGAAATTAAAGAGGTCAAACCCGTGCTCGAAGCGCCGGCCATTGTCGAAGTTCGCGAAAAAATCGACTACGATGCCCTCGCCAAGCAACGCAAGGCCAAGGAGCGCCAGCAGTGGGAAGACGAGATGCTCCTGAGCAACCGCGCGCAAATGGAGTCGGAAGATGCGGCGGCGCAGCTCTGGCGGTC
The DNA here is from genome assembly GCF_000281045.1 of Saprolegnia diclina VS20. Lineage (NCBI taxonomy): Eukaryota > Oomycota > Saprolegniomycetes > Saprolegniales > Saprolegniaceae > Saprolegnia > Saprolegnia diclina. Next base: position 215,563 of record NW_008246114.1, on the reverse strand, counting down.
CATGGTACGTACCTGTTATGGAGACCATTATCTTAGCGGCGGCTAGGACGACGAGCATGAGGACGAGGTGGTCGAGGAGCCGGCGCCCCGCGTCCGCGCCGCCCGCGACTATACCCAATCGTACTTCTTTTCGTCGCTACCGAGCGCGCAAGATGCGTACGCCATCGCGGGCCTCGGGTGGCGCGCCGGTTGTGGCCTCTACAACGGCGACGAAGAGGCCGAAGTGCGCGAGGTACATGTTTTCTTCGATACATTCGCATACCTATCTTGGTGGCCAGGTGCGCGAGCTCGAGCGGCTTCGTCAATTGGAGCTGGACCGCCTCGATCGTATGGCACCTGGATATGCTTAAGACCCGTCCCAAGATGCATCTTTGTAGGGCTTCGCATTGCGGAAGAAGAGCGGCTGGCGGCGCTCGCCCTCGCCGAGAAAGAGCGCGAAGAGGAGCGCAAGGCCGAGAAGCGCGCGCGCGCCGTCGAGCTCAAGCGCATTCTCGCGTTTCAAAAAGGTCGATCTCGTTGTGTCAACTTGAAACACTGATAGGTTGTAGAACTCGCGACGCAGCGGGAACTCGAGCGGCAACACGCTGCCCGCGAGCGAGAGACGGCCGCCATGGACGCCGAAGAGCATCGCGAGCGCCAGCGGCTCGCGGATCTTGTGCGTGAACGCGCGCTCATGACCGACGCTGAGGCCGAGACGCGGTTCATTGCCACTGCAATAGTCAAGGCGCGTCGGCACGATGCAGAAACCATGGCCGCCAACCGCGTTGGCATGCTCGCCGAGGACGCCCGGTCCCGGTACCGCTTGCTCTTGCGGTTAGGGTTATTGCGGCTAAATGGTCGTGACTAGAGACGCCGCCGCGCATGCCGTGGCGACCGAGCGCGCGCGCCGTGAGCGCATCGGGTTTCTAAAGGAGCTCTATACGCCGTTCGAGCCTTTCTTTGCCGGCGCGGATGAGGACGACGGCCGGTGTCTCGCACCCGAGCTGCGCCCGACGACCGAACACCGGCGGTATATGGACAACTACACCATGTCCTTTGGTGACGCACTCGTGCTCGAGACACCGGCGGCCGAAGTGTACGCTGCGCAGCCATCCAAACGCTTCCAGGCGCTCTTAGGTGTCCCCATCAACTACCGCCGGTTTGCGTATTTTCCTTCATTTTTATTTGTGTAAACATGGACTAGACCGCCGTCGACGCCGTATGCCAACGTGGCTGCGTCCATGGAGACGTTGGCGCGGGCGCGCGCCGTTCCCGGTATTGACGTCGCGACACCTGGCGTCCCGATGGCCCCGGTGCGATCCCGGCCCCATACAACCCTGCCGCCCAGTGGCGAGATGGAAATGCCGCTTCGCGCCGTGCACACATCCGGGTACGGTTGGTCCACGATAAAGTGTAGACAATGCGAGCAATAAACGACTAGGTGGAGCCCCGAGCGCAGTGGGACACCGTCCAAGCGCCGCACCAAGTACCGACGGCGACAGACACCGACAGTGCTCTCGGAACTGCCCATGACGCTTGGTGGGCGCGCCAACAACCAACAGAATGGTACAACTGCGCTACGAATTGCCAATCATTTCTTAGCGCCGTGTGCGTAGACGACGTGTTTCGTCAGTCGACATTGCCACCGCCCTTTTTCAGAGGCAATTTCACGGTTGTCGGCAAGCAACCCGAGACAACAACGCGGCGCGGTGCCACGCCCAAGAGCGTTCTCTCCAAAGCAAGTAGTGGTGACGACGACCCGCAGGCGTTTGCCATGTTGCCGACCGACTAAAACCTTCTTGGGAATCGAGTCGATAGCTCCCTCGTCGCTTTCGAGCTAGCAACAATTCTCGATGCGCTGAAGAAAAGCGGTGGTTTGCAGTGACCAGCTGTGCCTGGACCTCTACTCGTCTTGTTGATGAGCGTTGGGTGGGGTGCCACCGCCGCTTCTTCGTCGAGATTCGCTTACTCGCATGAAGGAGCGCCGAACGTGCATCGCGCCGGGTGGTTGGACACTGTCATCTTAACGGATTGCGGTAGATATGTTGCCAGTTGGTCTCTGTGGACAGACCCTATTGACTGGACTGACGGGGATGCGCTACGTAGTACTTGCTATGCATATTTTGTCAACACCCAAGTTGGCGAGAGCGCAGTGGTCGGAGGAAAGCTCATTTGGGACTGTGAATTCGAAGCAAGGCCAGAGAATGTGGCCACATGTAGTAGCTAATGTAGCGCACGCGACTGCCCTTTCGAACAATGGCGCCAGCGATGCATGCGTGCCGGCGTCGGACGAAGCGCGGCTGTCGGCGTTCAGTACGCGCCTCCGCGAGTCCGAGTCAATGTAGCTATTTGTCGAGTCGACGATGTCTAGTGTTTTTGTCGCACATATCAACGTTACGGTGTGGTCAGTGGGCGAATTTTAGTTAGTCATCGCGCGCGTGACGTCGTGTGTGCGTGCGACGATGCGAGACGCGTGTCGAAATTTGCCTCGTCGCTTTGAGGGGCCTTGAGCACAAGTCATCATAGAACTAGCACAACATGAAATTCACTACATTTGGTTGTGGCAATGCACTCAAACGCCATTTTTGATGTCGTCGTCGTCGCCCCATGACGAGATGCGCAGAGAACATCTATCTGCGTCTCCCCATCGCTGCACTGGACTGCTCAACGCACTTGCGAGCGGTGCCTGCCCACTGTGGCAGTCCAATGTCTGGCACCCACGAGACAGAGTACTTAAACATGATATAGGCGAAAATTTGATGTCATCGCCGAATCCAGGTGCCAACAACAACCGTACAACCGTGTACTCTGCCGTGGCAGCCACGATCATGCCACGTGTGGCCAATCCCACGCACGTAAGTTATGTGCACCTCAAGTGCACGCACTTGGTACCTTTTTTCTAATTTTATATTTGGTTCAAGTAACATCATATTTTGAACTTCGCGCACCTGAAGTTCGCAAGCGTGACTGCTGCTATCACACACGATTTTTGTCTGCCATCGTGGACAACGCCATTTGTCGTCATGGACGATCACTTGCGAATTTACCATGTCGCTGCCGCTGCCGAGGGACTTTTTCACGTGCCCGCCGCTCTCGCCGGGCGATCATGGAACCCTCTTGGCGCAGGCCGAGCGCCTCTGCCACGACACGGTGCTCAACGCGGTCACCATGGCGCGGGCGCCGCCGACCAAAGTCCTCGTCAACGCTTTTACGAAGCGGCGTGCGCAGGTATCGTCGATACTCGAGTATCTAGAGTTGTGAAACGAAGGTGTCTCTTGCAATAGTTGCACGCGGGCACTGACATTTACGCGCCCGAGCACTATGGCATCACGGGGTCGTCGCAGATCAAGGCGTCGTACGACGAGTTGTATGATTTTTTTCATTTAAACTCGGACGACAAAGTCCGCACGTACGGCAAAGTCCTTGGCCAAGCCGTTGTGGACCGGCAGACGTTGTACAACTTGTCGGCGCCCGGAGCGACGACCTCGCCCATGCATGCCGGCGTCCAATGGAGTGTGATTGCGTGTCCGTTCATCTCGTCGGCGATCACGCTCAAGCGCGATTCGTGCTTTCTCGAGGTATTTAGTACCATTTTCAATGTTTGTATAGACAAAAACGGTTTTCCGACAGGTGCTCGACACGATTACCTTTGACGACAAGGCCACCGGCCGACGTCGCCGCGGCTTTGTGCGCGCAATCCACTCGATCGCACTGGACTGCTGCCCGTCGCTGCGCCAGTCGCATAGCATTGTGCGGTCCAGCTTTGTCCGGGTACGGTTACATTTTGGAAACCGTCAGATCTGACGGTTACACACATCACGATTGTCTCATAGTTTGTGTCTAGTCGGGGCACGTCTTTCTCGAGACCAGCGTCCCTGGACTCTTTGACCACTACTTTGCTTACGTCATTGGCGACCCGGGGTTGACTCCGAAATTCTTCAACCTCAAAGTGTGTGAGCGCATGGTGGGCCAGGTACACACACCTCTCTACACCCCAGTATCGAACTCATGGAAAATCATAGATGCTCAACCTCGAGCCCCATTTGGCGCTGAAACGGCTCCCGGCCTTATTACTAGGGGGCGCTTCCCGGCCGTCGTACCGGTCCGGCGCCCGCATCACATACTGCGAGTCGTGCGACACCAAATTCCAGTTTCTCCGAAGCAAGCACCATTGCTATCACTGCCGCCAGGTCCGTCCACCGCCTTGTAGCGGGCACTCGTGCTCAGTCCGTGGATGCTAGATAGTTTGTCGGCGCTGCATTCAAGCGTACAAGGTCCCCGTGCTCGACGACGAGACCGCGCCGGTCGTTCGGCTATGTACCTACTGCTTTTGCGGCAACACGCCCCAGCGCTCGATGCGAGGTACCTTGTGCACCAGTGGTCCTTCGAAAACTGATCAATGCACTAGGGGGACGTGCCCCGCCCACCATGTTTGCAATGGTCCCGCGCCACGACAGCGTTGACGAGGATGCGCGCTGGACCAATAGCCGCCCGGTACTCGAGCGCGACGGGTCGTCGTCGGAAGCTTCGTTTGTCACTGCGTCGTACAGCGCAGCATCGCCTCGCATTCTCTTGGATCTCGGCGACAGTTTTATTGCGAGTAGCACCGCTAGCACCGTCCACCTCTACCACCAATGACAATATAATAGAACTCTAGATGGAAAAATTGTGTTCACTCACTCGTAGGGAATAGAAAGCATATACTTAGTGGTGGGATCTCTTGTTCAACCAATTCTATAAACGCATTCGACATTACCTTTCATCAAGAACGACAACGCGTCTAGTGGCTTGAGATGATATGTGCGAAGTGAACACGCAAGCATCGAACGGATGCGGTACACGTCGGCTCCACACTGCGCATACAATAATGGGGCTATGTCTTTTGCGACTTGCCTCATACCTACTAGTTCTACTACGTGTAGGTGAGACATATGAAGGAAGACATAAACGTCCACTGCAACGTTCGTGTTGCACGGCTCGACAGCGACCATGCGGGAGGTATCTGTGGTCGGAAACGAAGGGCTAGCTTTCTTTGAAAGCTTTATGTATGATCCAAATATCGTCATTTGGGTGCGGCAGGGGCGCTGGGGCTCTGTCGTCGAGCGTGTGGTGGTGGTGATATTGGCCGTATCCACCTCGTACGGGTACCTTTAGCACGAGGAAGCTGTGTGCTGCCAATCAAGGCTCGGGTGCACTGTGAGTTATCCTACATTATCGCACGCCCGTGCGTTTGGGTGGCGACGACGACAAATCGCTTGATGGATCTGGCTGGACTCAGGGACGATTTACTGAGATACTGCAGCGCCTTTGACACCGTGGTGGCCAGTGCTACGAGGTTGGACGACATTTATCTGCATCAGGTACTGTGACGTCGCTAGTTCTGGCACCTGCAGTGTTTATAGGCGTCGGTCATGCGATGGCGTTCCCCGAGCGCACTTCTCCTCCAATGATATTCCACCACTGGAAAGTGGCTCAAGGCGGTTGCGAATGCGACTCGTCGGACTTGGCGTTGACAAAGAGTGGCTCCTCCAGAATCTCAAGTACTACCGACAACAGTGGCAGCCCGCGTTTAATCTCGGTTTGCCATGGCGGTAGCTAGTGGCGGGATCAACTTGCGGTGCGCGCGTAGAAGCGCACAGTTGCATCGTCGTTCAAGCGCGCGCGTCTCAGGTGCGCAATGTGCAATGTGGCCAGCACGACATGTTTGTGCTGGATGCGTGGCGACGTCGACGATCATTTTGGATTCCACCATGGCCTTCCCACTCCCACCGGGTTACTTTGCGTGCCCACCGCTCTCGACGATCGAGCGCGACTACCTCGTGGGCCAAGCCCACCGTATTTGCACCGACACGGCGCGAAATGCTCTCACAATGGCCAAGACACCACCAGCCAAGATCGTCGAGCACCCAGCGACCATGCGTCGTGCGCTGGTACATCCGAGTGCGAGTTTCGTCGTATTTCTTACCGTGGCGACTAGCTCCACCATGGCAACGACATTGTCGACGCGTCACTGTACGGCGTCACGGGCTCGTCCCAGATCCAGGCCACGCAAGACGAAATTTTATCATTTTTCCACTTGTCGACAGAAGAGAAGGTTCAAACCTACGCCAGCGTCGTGGGCCAAATCGTTTTGGACCGGAAGACGCTGTATACACTGGCCGACCAAACACGCGACATTGCGAGTCCGTTCTACTACGCGGGTGTTCAATGGAGTGCGATCGCATGTCCGTTCATCTCCAAGTCGCTGACGCTCAAGCGGGACACGTGCTTTCTCGAGGTAAACGCTGGTTCATGTTGAAATCCGTGTCGAGACACTGTATGTAGGTGCTGAGCTCGATCGAAGTGGACGACCCCATCAGTGGTGCGCCGCGAAAAGGCATTGTGCGCGCACTGCACTCGGTCGCGCTCGACTGCTGTCCGTCGCTCCGGGCCTCCCACAACGTCGTGCGAGGTGCTTTGGTGCGGGTGCGTCCCTTTCCTGTTTTGTACAGTGGATGCATATTCTGTATTGAAATCGTGGCGTGTAGTCGGGGCACGTCTTTTTAGAGACAGACGAAATCGGCGTGTACGACTACTTTTACACGTACATCGTTGCCGACCCGGGCAACGTGCCTCGGTTTGTGAACCTCAAGATATTCCAGCGCATCGTCGGCCAGGTACCTCCACTTCTGTTTTTAAACACTGTATGAAACAGTGTCCAGATGCTCAACCTGGACCATCACCTCGCGATCCAGCGGCTGCCATCGCGGATCGCTGCAGCCCAGCCATTGCCGCGGTTCAAGGACGCGCGGCCCATCACATACTGCGAAGCCTGTGACACCAAGTTCAAGCTCTTTGCCTCCAAGACGCACTGCTACCTCTGCCGCCAGGTGCGTCGACAATGTGCGCTGGTTCGAAGGGTACTAATGTCGTGCTATAGGTTGTCTGCAGCGCATGCATCACAACATATCGGCTGCCGATTCTCAACCGCCACAACATGGACCTCTGTACCCAGTGCTTTTGTGGCAACAGCGGACGACGCAAGTTTGGTATTATACTGTTTTTCCAAGACAAAATTTGACACTGCGTGTTCCTAGGGAGCCGCCGCGGGAAGCAACTCGCACCGTCCTGCACAAACAGCTCCCGAGGGGGCTCAGATGTGCTCTCAACGTGGAGCTCGATCCAAAGCGCCCGATTTTCAGCATCGTCGATCGCCGACTCGGAGGACAAGTGGACCACCGTCGCACGGCCGCCGCTCGAGTCCAGCGCGACTTCCGAGTCCATCACGTCGTCCCAAGTCGAGCGCGACGTGACCAATGCCCTCGACACAACTTCGGACCATTTGATCCAGCTTACCCGACGTCATTATATGGGCTTTGGTGGTCGTTAATCGCAAACTTAGTGATTTATTTTATCCGCTAAATTGTTTTTGTTGGTGGAGAATGTCAATATTTGACCAACCCTACGCATCTTTACAACGTATGTATCTCCCGTGTGTTTTACACGGCGATGAGCCAAAAATGCGAGCTACACAGTAGAAATTGTCGAGAATATGGTCGTGTACCGAAAGAATAATCTCGTATCTTCTAGACTCACCTAACTAAACTTATACCAGTATATGAATACGCTGAATTGGTGCGGTGGTAGATGTTCTTTCTCAAGCCTCAAGCGACGGAACGGCGGTGACGCAGAGCTGTGGTGCAGCGAGATTGCACTCTGTCGTGGGGACGTCGCTGTCATGGGGACGTCAAGTATCCGGATAGGACTCAGATGTTTACCGTTCTGGCCGCCAAAGGACAACGAATCACGCGCGCTAGCACCGACGCCCGAATACCGCAGACGTCCCGACGCGAACGGTACAACGACACGATTATCATGTATCTTAATTGTACTACCAACAGGGCTTGCTCTCGCGTCCCTACTTGGCACCAGTCACGTCACGGCTGGCACCAGCTCGAGCGCGTCGTACGGCCCCATGTCTGCAGTCGCAAGGACAGAGCAAGTAGTACCGAACGCCTCTCCAACAAAGCTACAGCAAGCTGTCAATGTCGCCAGTCTCTGCTCAGTCAAGTGAATCGAGCAAGCGGTGCCGGCTACAACCCCACACAAGACTGCACGATCACACCCAAACGCGTCGATGCCACGGTCCTACGTCGTCTGCGACATGTGACATTGCTGCAACGAAGACGGCGTCAGTTCACAATCCGCAATGAGCAAGGGTCTGCCGCTGCCGCCGGGCTTCTTCCGGTGCCCACCGCTGCGGAACGCCGACGTGCAGCACCTCCGGTCGATCGCGGACGAGGCGTGCGCCGACACGATTGCAAACGCGCTTGCAATGGCCAAGCTGCCGCCCAAGAAGGTGGTCGCCCACCCACGCACGAAGCGCCACGTCCAGGTACTTGTACTTGTTGCTATTGACGGACCTTAACAGCATTGCCGCATGTAGCTGCACCACGGCCCCGACTTGCGCCAGCCCGAGCTCGACGGGATCACGGGCGTGACGCAAATCGCTACGAATTACGACGAGCTCCATAACTTTTACCACCTCCAAACGGCCAAGCAAGTACGGACGTACAGCAAGGTCGCGAGTCAAACACTCCTGGACCGCGTGACGTTGTATACGCTGGAGCGGTCGACGTCGCCGTTTCGGGTCACGAGTGTTGTCTGGGCCGCGATCGAGACGCCAATCCTCAAGCTATTGCCGGGGGCCATCGCCAAGCGCGACACGTGCTACATCGAGGTACACAATTGTCTGTTAGTTTTTCCTTTATTTTCTATTTTTCATATTTTGGGTGTTTGGATTGATACATTGATACGTAGTGCATTCGGGACGTGACTGTGGTTGACGGCGACCGCGTTCGCCGTGGCTTTCTCCGCGTCATCAACTCGATTGAACTGGCGTGTTGTCCGTCGCTTGAAGCGTCGCACGGCCTTGCTCGCGGCCAGCTCTACCGGGTACGACCGCTCACATGCTCTGGCCAAGTTGTCTAATAAATGTATAGTCGGGCCATATCTTGCTCGAGTCGCTGGACCACGACGGGCTCTTTGACTTTTATTCAACGTATGGCGGCGATGCGAGTGGTTCGATCCCGCGCTCGATCAAGCTCAAGGCCATGGAGCATTTTGTCGGCCAGGTAGACGTTTACAGACAATATTGTGCACTGAAAAAGATCGATAGATGCTGCGCGTCGAAGACCATTTTTGCCAAGACCGAATCACAACGCGTCTCGCGATGCAGCAACGCGCATTTGTGGCGCCGGCGCCGTTTCGCGCCAAAGCCCCATTTTGCGAACTCTGTTTCAAAAGTTTCCATCTGCTCTCGCAAAAACTCCAGTGTTTTTTCTGCCACAAGGTATTTTGGATCGTAGAATTGTCGATTCAATATGGACAATGTGCATACTACCAGATGGCGTGCAAGCGCTGTGCCCATGTTCTCCAGGCCGAGACCATGGCGTTTCCAAAGAAAATTCGAGTCTGCACCACCTGCTACTGCCCGACATCGCGCCGCCGCACAACAACGACAGTCCACAGCGGTTGATCTACGTTTTCGTTGATGACCGCCTTGGCTTATGCAGTCATTTGTAGACACACTCTCGGACGAGGCCAGCAGCGTCTACACCGTGGGTGGTCCCATCGCACTCGATGACGACGATGACAAGCCGCGTGCGATTCAACTATACCCTCAAAACGAGAGGCGCCGAAGTTCGATGACACAACCCACCATGATAGACGACGACGACGAGTGGGGGTTTACGCGCACAACAACGGCCCTCTCCGTCCTCGACTCGCGGTCGTCCTTTAGCTCGTACGCACCGTCGGTTGTCGCACCGTCCGCCACCGGCGCCGGCGATAGCACACGCGGGCAGTATGGCTATTACTAGTGTGCTCATGTGGCATATTTTGTATGGAAACTACTATGGTGTACCGATGCGAGATGCAGTTGGATATCGACTATAGACGATAACGTCCATCAACAAATGTGTAGAGCCAAATATACGTTTAGTACCTTAGTCGAATGGTATATTGCACAATACTGCGGCTAGAGCCGGATGGATTCCAATATACAAGTCCGTAGAAAGGCGCGCTGCTCAGTACTGCCTCGGAGAATATATGGCGTTGGCCTTTGCACCTCGTGATACAATCAAGGGTGCGTGCGATGCTTGCAAAGGTTGCTGATGAGGATGCTGGCGCTCCGAAGGGACAAAGTTAGCAGCCGACAATGCATGGTTCGTGCAGAAGCCCAACATCATCCTGCACGTCAGCGACAAAGTGGTCGTGTGACGCAACCCCACTCGTCTCGTCAACGCACGCAGCAGATGCCAAGGTCTTGTCTGTGGCGCCAGCCCCTCTGTGTCGCGACTTCGTGAAGCAAAGACAGGATGGTCGTAACACGGTCCGCGAACGTGGCTCCTTGCACGTTGTCTGTAGCTATTCCACGCGCGCTTGCCAGGCGACCGGATGAGGCACGAGTAGCGTGACGACGCTGGCGGCTCGAAGACCAAAATTTACTCAAGCTCCTTGGACACGAAGTGGCCACCTGGATGATTGTCCATGGCCGTGAGTCACAGCGACCGCCAATGATATCCCGAGGTTGCCGTTGGAGCAGCTGGTGACGATCTCGAAATTGCCGTAGGTAGTACCTGTGGCCGCCTTTTTATGGTCCAGCACTCTCGTTCGAGGCTTCCAGGGCGCCCTTACGCCTGCCGTCGCCGCCGACCCAGCGATAAGACTTTAAACAGCATTGTGCATTTCGTATACGCAGGTAGATCCGCTTGTGGGCTACATTCCACGTGGTCTACAGGGCTGTTTTCGACCAACTGTACTTGGCTACGGCAATTGCCGAACCAGACGATGCCGGTGGGTTGAAGAGCTCGTGCAAGGCGCAGTTCACTTGCGGAGCGATGGGAGGGATGTCCTTGCCGCTGCCGCCCGACTTCTTTCGCTGCCCGCCGCTCTCAGCGTCCGAGCGCCAAGCGTTTGTGCACCAAGCGCACCACATTTGCTTCCTCACCGCGCGCAATGCAGTCTCGATGGCAGCCAAGGGCCCACCGACCAAGGTGCTCGTCCATGCCCAGACCAAGCGCCGTCTCCAGGTACGACCCACGTCCGACTCGTCACCGAGATGCGAGACCCAAGCGTATATTCTATCCACATGTAGATCTACCACGGCAGTGACGTGCTCGACGCGACGCTCGACGGCGTCGTTGGCGTCACGCAGGTCCACGCGTCCTGGGACGAAGTCGCCGACTTTTATAACCTCAGCAGCACCGAGAGCGTTGCGACCTTTGGCAAGGTGTTTGCGCACTCGACCGCCGACCGGTGCTCGCTCTACACGCTGCGCCGGTCGACCAAGCGGCCGCTCAAGTACGCCGGCATTTCGTGGATCGCCATGGACTGCCCGTCGCCTTTTCTCAAGCGCCGCGACTCGTGTGTCCTCGAGGTCTTCCTCCTTGATACGATGAACGGTTGTATCAATGTATCGAGAATAGGCCATTCGTGAGTATGAGATGCAGTGCCCGGACACCAAGGCCGTGCGCCGGTGCTGGGTGCGCGCGCTGCACTCGCTCGAGCTCGACTGCTGCCCGTCGCTCGAGCAGAGCCACAAGATGGTCCGTGGCCGGCTCGTTCGGGTACGTTTCTTTTTTGTATCAAGTTGATTCTTCGCTTCCTAATGGTTGAGGAATCGGCTAGTCGGGACATGTCTTTATGGAGACGGACCGCCCCGGGGTACTCAACTACTTTGTCGTGTACATTGGGGAAGCCTACGGCACCGTGCCCCGGTTCGTCCAGCAGTCGTGCCTCCAGCGAATGCTGCCGCCGGTGCGTTGTGACGGAATGTGCGTCGACCGACGACACCATTGTAGATGCTCCGCCTCGAGCCGCATCTGCAGCGCCAGCGCCTCGCCTTCTACTTTCTCCATCACCCGATGCATCCGATTCGCATTGCGCAGCGCAAAGCGGCCGAGTGCGGCAGCTGTCGGAGTGCGTTTGGCGTCTTTTCTGGTCCCAAGACCATGTGCCAAGTGTGTGAAGAGGTATCCTTAGCTCTCTCGTTGGACAAGAGACACTAACGCTATTGGATGCTAGACCATTTGTAAGAGCTGCCACCTCGCCGTCCGCATCGACTTGCACCAGTCGACCGTCACGGCCATGGTTTGCACGGCGTGCTACACTGGCATGCTGCCACGTACGTTGTCGCTTGATACTCGATGTTGATACTAACCAAGAGACTAGGAACCGAGTTTATGCGCCGTCAGCACGCGGCATCGACGATGGTGACCATGTCGTTGGTGGACGGCGAAGCCAGTCGGCTTGGCCTTGACGCGTCGTTCGTCGCCCACGCCGAGACCGTCGAACAGACGTTTGGGCTGCCGTGTGTCCAAGTCGGCCTCGATGGCGCGATTGAAGTCTACGATGAAACGTCGCCGTCGGGCAGCAACCACACGTCGTTGTAGTTGTTCCGGCGTTTAGGGTTTGGTGTTTTAAATGTCCGTAGGTACTACAATAGCTACTACAGTACTCTTCTCGCATCGTACACCTCGGGTTGCGAGCGTCTGGCGATGCAGAGCCACCAGAACCGAGCAATGTGTGGGTGGGCAGCGTGGTCGCCGTACTGGTAGGTGTGGTACATTACTCTTGACGTCTCTGAATACAGCGCCAAAGAGGGTGGCAGCCAAAGGTATCGCGGTATCCCCGCGCGAGAGCATGTATCTGTCGATGACGTTCGAGTCGCTTTGACTGCTTTGGCTGGAGCGCAAGAAAGGTAACAGTTAGCCAGCATTTTGTATCTAGTCTACGGCCTCGTTTGCCTCTACACCTTTGAGATTCCCACCATCCACCGCGATCTCAAGTCATGGCATGTCCTTCTCGACTCGAAAAAGGTCGTGTGGTTGCGCATGTCTCATGGAGAAAGGGATTAGGGTACCAAACTCGCTAACGTTGTCGAGGCGCGCGAAATGGTCGCTGACACTCACAAATGTCATTGGGACCTATCAACGGTTATCGCCCGAGATCTTTATTAGCCACAACTACTCGACGGCCGCCGATGTCTACAGTACTCGTTTGGTACGTTGTGTGGAATGTAGGGATAGGGTTCATAGTAGGGCTAGGTGTCTTGCTCGCCGAGGACCGGTGCTCGTCGCATCAACTTCCCTACAAGGACGCCATGCATCCACGCACCAAGAAACCAATGACCCCACAGTTTTCATGGCCCAGGTCGTCGCCGGCGAGCTCACGCCGTCGTTTGATGCGGCGACGCCGTCGTCGTGGGCGCTCGACCTCGCGACGGAGCTCGATCCATCCCTGCGTCCGAGCATACTGCAGATTACGAGTCAAATGCTCCCCACGCCCCAAGTGAGCATCTCGATCTTTCACAGCGCATTGAAGGGGGCTGATTGGTATCGAAGTCAGGCTCGTCGCTGGGTTGTTGCGCGGGCAGCACATCAGTGGAACTCTGTCTGGACCTGATGCCGACATGTGCACTTTGACGCATCTCGATCGTCAAAGGCGGAGACCAAACATTCTCGCAGCACAGCTAGTCGATTGGCATCAGCGAGAGCGCTCACGAGGAAGGATGAAGAGAGGCATTGTGAGGTCCTTGGTGCTCGACGTGGTCGCATCGAGACCTACAACGGACGCAGATGCAAAGGTGGGATCCTGAATCGCTGATGAGTATCGCCGATCATAGCTCCGATCATACACTACGACCGCTCGGCTGCAGCTCGGTATCTTGGCCTCCGATGCTTGGCATCGTGATATCTCGGGTCAGGTCCGGTAGCCACCGCCGATTCGACGCGCACACGTGTCGCAGCGCAGGACCTTGGATGGCTTCAGCTTCGCTTCCGTCATGGCTGATCGCAGCAACTGCAGCAACGAGTAGCTCGTTCAGCTCGTTCGTCAGCTTTCTGTAGAGCGTCTCATCGCCAAGACCAGCAGCAGCCACGCACTACAGTAAACGTAGAGCATCATTGCTGCCAGCTCGGATCGTGGAGCCCACAAGGAGCCCGTCGACGCGCGTTGTTGAACCTCAAGAACGTCGTTTGAGGTTCAACGCTTTGAGTGCCGGAGGAAATCACACCTAGCCTCTGTCGGCGGTCGGGCCTTCGGGCGCCACCGATGCTGCGTATACACTGAGAGGTCGCTACCTTTGCACATAAACTCTGTGCTGCGATGCGTCTTCGCTTGGCTTGATTCGATTCGGCGAGATGCTGGCAATTGCCGCTGGCTACCTATCAGGCCACCCATCGAATATGATTGTCTGTCAATTTCGACGATGCCACATCGCCGTATGTCCTTTTTGAGTTCGCCAACCTGTTACAAACATCCAGTACAATGCTGGGCTCCAACTCAAACACAAAACTCAAAATCAAAATTAAAAAACGGCGACAGTGCACTACCATCTGGACAGTCTGCCATTGTCTGGCCGTCACTCACATCTCGATGCCGTCGTCGTCACTGCCGCTGCCGCCCAACTACTTTCGCGCGCCCAAGTTGGCGCCGCTGCACCGCGCCAACCTCATCACGAAAGCGCACGAGGTCGTCCAGGACACGGTCAAGAACGCGCTGTCGATGGCCAAACTGCCCATCACCAAAGTGCTTTTGAACCCCGCGACGCGCCGCACCGCCAACGTACATACCTCGTCTCGTTCCTATTTGATGGACACATTGTCCTTCTTTAGATGCACGAAGGCGTCGACATCAAGGACCCGTCGCTCATCGGCATGACGTGCGTGACGCCGGTGCGCGCGACGTTCGAGGAGGTCGCCGACTTCTACGCGCTCACGTCGCCGCGCAAAATGCGTGCGTACGCGAGCGTCGTGAGCCAAAACGTCCTCGACCGGGTCACCTTGTACACGCTTGTGAACGACGAGACCGACTTGCATTTGCCGCTCACCCAAGTGACGGTGATTTGGAGCGTCATGGAGAGCAATTTCTTGGCCAAGTCGATTGCGATGAAGCGCGACGCGTGTTACCTCGAGGTATACAATGGCGCACGGACGATCGACAATAGTGTACCTTCATATTGTCGTCTAGTGCATTAGCGAAAACTACCTCGAAGACCCGGCGACCGGCACGCTGCGCCGCGCGTGGGTCCGCGC
>NW_008246114.1:185069-186269 GCF_000281045.1 Saprolegnia diclina VS20 | reverse complement strand
AATGAAGTAATAACAGTCTTTCTTTCGCTTCCTTGTCAGTGCATTGTCAAGGAGCGGTCTGCAGCGTCGGCCCTTCGAACCCGACGACACATCAATAAATTTATTAGTTCGTGCTACGACTAGAAAACTCACGCTTCGAAGCAACATGGACCCTGTACGCGCCACCACGCGCGCCGCAGGCCAACCGACGTACCTCGACTCGCGCCGCGAGTCGTTGTATCGTCACGCGTGGGACGAGGGCCTCTGTGTGCCCAACGAGCCGTCCGCGCTGCGTCAAATGTGCGCAACAAGTCGTCCGGCGCTGGACCCCGCATCATGGCCGGGCCAGCATCGGATCCCGGAGGCCACCGGGCACTACGGGCACCACGAAGGCTATGTCTCGCAAGGACCCGTGCAGTCTCTGTTCGATGGACAAAGACATGGAACTCACGTCGGCTATGCTGCCGCGGGGTACCAGGCGCGTCAGCGACCACCGCCGCCGTCTTTCGGTACGGGTGGTTCGCCTGCCGTCGCGACGAGCTATCACGGCCAGGAGCGTCGTGCGGCTCCGCAGGGGACCTATGGTCGCCCTTCGCTCTCGAGCGTCATCCAAGATGGGCGACGCGTCGTAGCAGTTGTGACGCCGGCCGAGTACATGCCGATCTGCTCGACGCCGCGCGGCGCACACCCGAACCGAGATTGGTCCCGGGCGATGCAAGAGCGAGAAGAGAAGGTCCGAGCGGGCGAGCTGCAGCTGCAGCACGCGTGCGAGCAAGACGCGTATGAGCGTCAGCAAGCGGACCTTGGGCGAGAGGACCTCGCCCAAAAGCTGCAACGCTGGCGGCACGTGCTCAAGGGGAAATGCACCGTGTCGGGAACCGCAGCACCGGCGCAGAGCAAGGCCGTGCGATTGGTCGAGTGCGATCACGCCGGCGGCTCCACACCCTCACGCGCTTGCATGCATGGGGGCGTGGGGTCGGCTTTGCCTTTCCTCTCTGCAGCAAGCGCGCTCAGCGCTAGGTTGCCAACCCCGGTCCGCACTGGCGGACCCGACGACGACGCCGGTGCTCTCGCCGCGTCGGTCGTCTTGCGCACGGTTGACGCCATGCTGTCGGCGCCACCAGACGTTGCCGCGTCCGGGTCGACATGTGTCGACGTGGCGCCTGTGGTCCGCTTGGTCGGACCCAACGCCGACGCCGGTGCTCTTGCCGCGTCGGTCGT
>NW_008246114.1:153606-175238 GCF_000281045.1 Saprolegnia diclina VS20 | reverse complement strand
GCATGACCCACGCTGCGAATGCCTGACAACACGCGGAGCTCGTTGGCTGCGTGGCGACGGCAACGGCCATCTCATAGACGTTGCCTCAAGTCGTAGGTCCCGCTGCGACGTCCTGTATCGGTCGTTTGTTGATGAGATGCACTGTTCTTTGTGTACATAATGTCCTTTGCTGCGTGGAAGGGTTGGCAAAGTGCTTTCGTGACGTGCAGGTCATCAAAAATCCACCGTCTTGTGGACCGATATGGCCCGTCCTCGGTCCACACCGCTACGCACAACTGCGTTGTTCCGAAAGGGACAGGTGATGGCTCTGTTTAATACTAGTCCGACCGGTAGTCGGCGCTTTGTAAGAAGCACACGAATATATTACGACACTACGACGACGACGACTAGCAAAGACGCATATTGGGCTTAGAGCACAGCTTCGCTGTACCGGGAGGTGCCCATGAGCACGACGATGCCGCGCGAGTCGCGTTCGATCATATCGTCGTCCTTCTCGCGCAGGTTGCGCTTCCGGATGACGACGGCCGCGAGGACCGCGGCCACGACCGCCGCGACACCGACGAGCGACGCAAGCGCAATGACAATCCCGTTGCTTGACGACTCTTCGCTGCCCGACTGGACGCTCACAATGTTGGCGGTCGCGGTGGTTGCAACCGGCTTGGTCGTCGGCGCCGCCGTCTCAATCGACGCGGCTTCGGTCACCGGGGCGGGTACTTCGGTGGTGGTCGTCGGCGTCGGTGTCGTCGTCGCATTGGTCGGCGCCGGTGTCACCGTTTCGGTCGTCGGTGCCGGTGTCTCGGTGGTCGGCGCCGGTGTCGACGTGACAGGGGCGCTTGTACTCGGCGAGGGCGACGGCGACGGTTGCGGCGATGGCTGCGGCGATGGCTGCGGCGATGGTTGGTTGTCCCAGTTGCCGCCGATCTTGGGCAGACCCTTTTCCTTGACAAAGTAGCCGTGGTCCCACAGCTGCGCAAAGTTCTCCTTGAAAAACTGCCCGGCCGCCGGTCCCTTGCCCGAGTCGGACGAGTGCGTGCCATCGTCGCACTCACCGTCGCTCTCGCCAGGCACTTTGATCCAGAGGTAGTGGTCAACGATCGAGCTGCCCGTGGGCGTCCCCGGCGGTGCGCCAATGCCACCCGACTTGGCGTTGCACCACTCACTCTGGGGTGATCCGTTAAAGTTGCGCGAGGTATCAAAGACGCAGTGGAGCCCACCGGTGGCCCCCGAGTACGACGCGCAAATGCTCTTGAGCGTGTCCGTGTCCTTGTAGTTGGACGTGTTGATCGCAATGCCGTTGAGGCGACCGGCCGACTTGAGGTCGGAGAGCACGTCTTGGGCCGCGCCTTGATTGGCCCAGCCCGCGACATCGGCGTAGATCTGCGCGTTCGCATTGGACGAGAGCTTTTGCAGCGCGACCTTGAGGTTCGGAAGGTACCCCTTCTGCTTGGCGCACTCGTTGTTGGCCAAATTGCCAATCGCGTCGGGCTCGAGGATGTAAATGACGTTGGTGTTGCCGACGCGGGACACGAGGCTGTCGATCCAGCGCGCATAGTCCGATGGCGACTGGTTGCCGCCGCTCGACGAGTAGTGGCCGGAGCAGTCCTTGCCCGGGAGACCGTAGACGACAATGACGGGCGTGGCGCCGGCGCACTTTGAGAGCAATTCCGAGATCGAGTCGCCTCCGCGATCCGTGTACCAGGTCGCGGTCGCATATTGCCGCAAGACTTCGACGACGGGCTTCAACTCGGGGTACTTGGCCGCTTCGGCGTACGAGCCGGGCGAGACGGCGGTACAGAGGCCCGCCGAGACGGAGCTGGCGGCCAACGCCATGGCGGCAAGAAGGCGCGGGACGTACATGGGACGCGTGAAAATCGGGAATGCGCCGTAGACGCTGCCGCCGCCGGCATCTGGTTCGTGCAGATTGCACTTGTGTGTCACGGGATCACCGTGGTGTGCGTGGGAGCCAATCGCAGCCGTGCATTTGCTTGCTTTTTGCCTTTTGGCCAATCACATGCAAGCGTTGACATTGCAGCTCAGCGATTATTTGGCATACTTTCGGACGTTGACCGATTGCCACGACCACCGTAGCAGCGCTAACGCTGTCGCCGCAGTGCTCAGGCGAGTAGCTACCGGTAGTATCTTGTTGGACGAGACAGTGCTGCCTTCGCAACCGCATTCGCCTCGTAGTGTGCGCCCCAGAGCGTGCTGTTGGCCGCAGCAGATGTACTGAACTGAATCTGAGGGAGCACGACCGCTCCAAGCAAGGTAGTACTGGATAGGCCGTGGTATGCAGAGGGCGAATGGCTTATATTACAATCGCTGTTGACGACGAACGACGTGCGGTGGTGTGGTACGTGTTGAGCTTGTGCGGGTTGCCGCTGGTGGGATGCTCGTGGAATCAAAGCCCTTATTTCAGGCGCATGCCTTATTCCGGCCTCGAATTCGGTGTTTTATGCATATTGCATACCGATTTCCATCGCAGACCTGCATGGTGTCGCCGCGGCAGATGGTTGATGGGAAATTGGGCCACCGATCAGCATAACGTTTCTCGCCAAAGCTACTATTACTTCGAGTACCCACTCGAGATAGCTATGAAGAGCGAGTGCTTCGAGAGGCTGGACAGGCACGGGCCAATTTACGTTGTGCGTCGACGTCGACGCGCCGCTTGCGACGCCCAAAACTCGAAAACCCGGCTTACAAAAACACGCTCCAAAGCGAAGTGTAAAAAAGCGTTCAAAGGGTACATCTACACGCCACGGCGTGTTTCGAAGCTGTCGCGCACCTCTGTCGCGCCGTCTACCCGTATTCATAAATGACTGGCGCCGAAGCAGGCGGATAGGCCAACAATCGCTGCGCCGGGACATGGTTGGATTGGTCGACGTGTAGGACCGATGCTCGGAGCTGGATCCTTTGTGCTGGACGGTGGACGTCGCAGTGTAGCGTAGTAGCGATTAGTACGAAGATCGACTGCATTCGATAGCCATCAACTTCAATGCACTGCTGGCTGTAGTTTTCCAGATTTATTTTCAGTCCCCACACCCGTGTATACTATAGTGCACGGTACTCGGTATGTAAAAAAGTATCTTGTGTGGACCACGTCATCATCGATATCGTTATCGCCGACATAACCGACGTCGCCGTTGGAGCTTTAACTACACTAATCGAAGCGCTGCCGCGCGTGGAATATGTTGTCCTTTATAGCTTCAGTGAGTTGGAACCCACCTCGCTTGGCCCGCGTGTGTTGGCCGATCCCCATTTTGCAATCGTGATTTCGCACGTGAAAAGCACACGTGAAACCGTTTCTCACATGTGGGGAATGTGTGGTGATCGATGCAGCTAGCCCACTTTGCCCTTTGCGATGCGCAGCCTTTGATGCCCGGACGCTCTGGCTCACTCAGATCTCAGTGGCTACGAGCTCAACGGACACGTGTTTCAAGCAAATGACGAGGTGGGTTGTATATCGACGAGGAGGATACGACACACTACCCTGGCGCGTCACTCGTTCACATGCCAATGGCAGGTGCCGCAAGAGTCGACTCAAAAGTACAGCACTCAGCCTTCCATGTCCATGGCGACATCGGCCGTCGCCTAGCACAGAATGTATCTAAATGCCGTGACGAATATGGGAATTGGCACCTCCAAGAGGTTGTGAATCGAGCACGTGGTGCTGAGAATGTGGGCAATCTTGGTCCAGCTGTCGGCGATCCCGCGCTGGGCCGAACAGCGTTTCTGAAAATGAACGCCAGTCGCATCAACCACCACGGTGCTGTCATCCGCAATCGTCCATGCCAGCGACTCGATCGAGCACCGCACGAGGTCGCCCGCCACAATCTACGCATCGCTATCGAAACTCTGTTCTTGGCAAGTATTTGCACGCGTACCTCATGACCCGTCATGGTCTCGGGGGACAGCGTCGTGAGCACATGTCCTTCGATCGTTTCACATGCAAACGTCTCGGTGACCGTGAGTACAATCGTGAGCTGGCTCGGGTATGGACTCGTGGTAGCGTCCTTCCAGAGCAGCACGAGCGGCGAGAGCCCGAGCGTGTAGACACCGGCTTTGCAGTAGAAGAGAAGACCGTCCCTACCGCTCATGTATAGCCGTGGCGACAGAGTGGAGAGCGTACTTGGAGAACGAGAAAGCGCCGTGGTACGCAGTTGAGAGTCCCTCGGGCGTGCAGTCAAAATACGGAATCGGCTATGAAGCGAATGAGCAAATTTTGGATAGTGCAAGCGACTGGATAGTGAAAGACTGGATACCTGAAAAGCGAATGGATTGGCCGACGAGATACTCACCGCCGACGTCTCGGAGAGTTTGTCTTGAAGCCAGTAGAAACGAAACTCGGCCGTGCAGTCGTACAAGAGGTAGCCCTACGATCGACGTGAGCGCTTGGCGCCTTGGTCGACAGGTAGCTACCTTCCAGCACATGACGTCGAGAATGTAAAAGGTTCCGTCGACGTCGTTGAAGATGCAGTCGAGAACGCAATACTGGTCGGCGCCATATTTCGTCTTGCGCGAGCCTAATGCACATGAGCTACAAGTAGAGGCAGAGCCATACCGCTGGGCAACGCCGACGGAAACTTCTTGAGTACGCTTCCGCTGTGCGTCCGCGCAATGGTCGTGCCACTACAGGCCAGATTGTAAGACGACGATAGGTATGTGAACCATGGCCTACTTGGCTGCGATCACGAGGCAGCGCTTGCCGTCCGGGCGCGGCAAGACGAGCCAGCCTTCGCCGTTGCCAGCGTGCGTGCCATTGAGCGCATTCGGAATGTCCACCATCCACTCAGGGTGCATGAGCTGGTTGCTATAGATCGATCGTCGGCCCTTCACGCGGTCCTCGCGCGTCTTCTTGCGGCTCTTGGCCGACGACACCTCGATGTCCATGTCCAAGCCCGCCGTGATGTCCTCGAGGTCGGCCCCAACGCTCGGGATCGCCATCTCGCGGACATGCATGGTGAGGTCCCGCCGGGCCTGGCGCTGCCGGGCGATCGCGTCTTGCCGCCGGCGCTCCTGGCCCTCGTTCGCCGACCGGCCAAGGTGCTTCCAGCCGTCTGGGCGCGAGCTCATGCTTCTTGGATTTGCACACTGCAAGCATGCGTCTCTTATACTCGATACGGATATCATATTTGAGAGGTTTGACTAGACGCACGCAACCCACGTTCGTGATCGCAAGCGCTGACGACAATGTATTCCATCACCCAATGGACAATACCATACATCGATATATCAAGAGTAGTCACGTCATCTTGATGAGTGCAAGAGTTCATCGGTGTTTTAGGATGCTTTTATAGTGAGGGATGTGTCCAGGCTGCCGTGTCATTGGTGGAATTGCGATCTTGGATGTCGACCCAAGCCCGAATACCAGTCGGAATACCACGTTGGCGCTTCATACTTGGTCTCCTAATAGAGTAAAATCAAGGGACCCCTTGGTAATACAAGCAGCGGCGGGATCGTACGATGATATTGATAGCACACTTGCAGATGAACCATATATTTTCTGGGCGACACAGTGTGTGCATGACACTATTTTGATAGCGGGGCCGCCATGGTCAAGTTTCTTGGATCTTGAAGTGGAAGCCAGCTCCACTTACTTTTACTCGCACCCTTTACGCGTACAAAGGGTCGCTTGCCATCCTTTACACGCTGCGAGATGCGATGGTCAGCTCTCCATAAACCATTTCATCGACGACGACAACGAACATGACTGCTTACTTTGGGCGCGCTACGATGGCGGTCTTGACCGCCGGGCTGGCCTACATGATCTACTCCAACGCCACGTCCACGCCGACAGATGCCACTGACGACGCACCGACGACAACTACCATGCCTTTGATCGCTGACGAACAGCAACACGATCTTCTCGACACCGATCTCGACGAGCCAGAGCCACTTGAGGCTGGGATCGAGCTCCCACAGCTCGACGCTGCCACCGTCATGGAGCTCCTTGAAGACACACAACAACGCCACGTGGACGCGATGCAGGCGTCTCTGGACGCATCCACCGCCACCGCAGCGACACTGCAGCGCCAACTCGACGCCTCCAGCGCCGCAACAGCAGCAGCCGAGACCACGATTCGTGCTCTGCAGCACGAGCGGGATACAATGGCCGCCGACCATCTTCGCGCGATCGACGCGCTTCGAGCCGAGCACACGCGCCAGCTCGCTGCAACCCAAGCCTCTTTGGCCGAATCCAACCAGCAGGTCGCGACTTTACGCGACCAACTCGACGCCTCGATCGCTCTGCAGGCCACCACACAAGCATCTCTTGATACATCCGTTCAGAACTTGGCACACCAAGCTCTCGCGTCGCTCCACAAGTCGGCTGCAGCGGATGAAGTCATCCGAAATTTGCAGCTGGAGCTCAACGCAGCGAACGTGACGGTCGAGGTTGTGACAATGGACGCGGCAAGGGCTTTAGACAAGTGGCACCGCGCGGTCTCAAGCCGCCTGTTCGAATGTCCACGCTGCGGTGGCATCGACGACACACCCATCATGATCGAGTCGGATCCTCCCAACGACGACGAAGAGCGGTGGTCCTGTGAGGACTCCATGCCAATGTCGGCCATCCTCGCAGTACCGCCGCCACTACCATCCATCGCCGAGACGCCAGAAGAGCTCACGGACGACATCCCTGACCAACGACGACGACGGCTAAAGAAGAGCAAGACTGGTCTCTGGCCGTTTGGGCACCGCTAGATCTCACGGCTCCACAGTCATAATCGTTTCATAATACATGTTGCAAATCAATTCTCAATTTATCTTTGCAGAATGGTTTCCACGTTTCGGTACCTCAAAGTGCTGAAGACACAAATACTCGAAGGGTTTTTATCGTTGAGAGTGAACCCTGGTTAAAGCCTAGTCACGGTGTGACTGTCTACCTTCTTCCTGCTCTCGTACTGAAGACAGAATAGGTCATAGACACCTCTCGCTTCCTCACATCCTAGTGCATTTCGAGTCAGAAATGAAAGTGCTGAAACTTGGCATGACGATAGAGAAACTCTTGGAGATAACAAAACACCTCGTCGCGTCGCCGAGAGAGTTGTGTAGCGTGATATAAGTGACCTTGTTTGAGATCAAAAGTCAATATATAAAAATGGCCAAGATGAAGCACAAAAATTATCCTCGACATAATTTGAGATGCGCATGTTATGACCCGAATCATGGAACATGAAAAATACCACATTCGAGATGTAGTGCATTTTTGATATCGCACAAGATATTGTACAATGAATGGCCCGCTCTAAGCGCATGAACTGGTCAGAAAAGGCTTCAAAATTGCGATGAACAGTGACGTGAGATGGTCCTCGGATAAGCGATAGAATCGCGTGCAAGAGGACACCGAAGAGGTGTGAAAAGGCGTCCAAAAAAACAAAATTGACAGAAAATTCAATCAATCGATGGAAGCTTTTTGATGCTAGGTCCTAGTGGTATCATAAAATAGCTGAGAGGCGTGGGAAGAGGTTGTACTGTTGGTTACTAAAAAGCAGGGTTGTGCTTTGTGAAATCGCAAATTGATGAAAATTAAAATGTGAAAATGGCCAAAACAAATCCAAAAATGCGCCATCCGGGAATCGAACCCGGGGCATCTCGATGGCAACGAGATATTTTACCACTAAACCAATAGCGCATGTTTATAGCGGTATAGTTCTACATTTGATATTGAGGGACACTCTAAATTCGCCCAACACTTAAAAACCACTGTTGCAGAATTCTTCTCCGCACTTCGCAAACACCGCGTCACCTCTGTCTACACCACTTCAATCCCATGTTTAAACGCGAACGAGAGATTCGTCACCGCCGACAAAGATATTTGAAAGAAATATTTGTGATACATCTCGTACACACATACTATCGTGAAAGAGCAACTGCGTCTGTTGTTACCATGTCCTTGTATGCCGGAAAGGAATATGGTCGACCGTCGACGCCGCTTAGAGTTTGGCAGCCGGTGTCGACAGCAATACAGCAATGCCCGTCGAATCGAGCGCCACGACTTGGTCATCGCGGTCACCAAAGCGCTTGCGATGCCGACGCACGCTAAAAACAGAGAAGACGACGAGCGCGACGAGCGCAATCACGGCGAGAGCGATCGCGACGGTGCCACCCGGTGAAAGCAGCGTCGGTGGCGACTCGACTGCGGAAGTCGATTGCATCTGCGCCGCCAAGTTGACGGCCGCGGGCGCCGGCGTGGTCACGTTCTCAGCCTTCGCTTCCGTCGGCGGCGGTGGCGTCGTGCGCGGCGGCATCGTAGCAATGTTGTCCTCGTCAATTTCGCACGGGTAATCGTCGTCGTCGCTGTCCGATTCGCGGGTCGGGTACGTGGGTGCATCCGTCGTTGGTGTCTTCGGTGCATCTGTCGTTGGTGTCGGTGTCGTCGGTGTTGGCGTAGTCGGTGTTGGCGTCGTCGGTGTTGTCGGTGTTGGTGTCGAGGGTGCAGGGGCCGGTGTCGTCTCGGACGCAGGTGTTGGGGTCACCACGGGGGCCGTGGTTGCCGGCGGTGGCGCCGGAACGGGGGCTGCAGTGGACGGGGGCGGCGCGCCACCGATCGGTGCGGCGCCTTGCGCGACGTAGTAGCCATTGTTCCAAAGCGACGTAAACACTTGAGTAAAAAACTGACCGGCGCCGGGGCCCGCCATCGCATCTGAAGAGCGCCCGCTGTCCGTGCACTGTCCGTCGCTCTCACCAGGTACCTTGAGCCAGAGGTAATAGTCGACGAGCTCATGATTGGTCGTTTCGGTTGGCGGCGCGCCGATACCGGCCGACTTAGCATTGCACCACTCGTTCTGCGGCGACCCGCGGTAGTTGCGGGACGTATCAATGACGCAGTGGAGACCACCTGTCGCGCTCGAGTACGTGCTGCAGACACGCAGCATAGCGTCGTTGGACTGGTAGTTGGACGTGTTGATCGAGATGCCTGCGAGGCGACCGGCTGTTTTGAGTGCCTGGAGCACCGAGATAGCAACCGACTCGGTGGCCCAACCCGCGACGTCGACGTAAATGTGTGCGTTGGTGTTTTGACTCAGGACTTCCACGGCAGTCTTCAAGTTGGCTTCGTATGCGAGGTTGACGGCGCACCCTTGCTGCGAGAGGAGCCCGAGCGCGTCGGGTTCGACAATGTAAATGACCTCGCGGGACCCGACCGTCGACACGATCGTTTGAAGCCAAGACGCGTACTCTTCAGTGTTTTTGTTGTTGCCGCCGCCCGAGTAGCCCGCCGCGCAGTCCTTGTTCGGGAGACCGTAAATGATAAAGATGGGGACAGCCCCATTGTCGCACTTTGCGAGGACGTCGGGCACCGGGTTGTGACCATTGTCATTGACCCACGTGCCAATCGGGCTTTGCTGGAGCACTCCCAGCGCGGTTGCGAGCGCCGGGTCTGAATTGGACGTGTACGAATACGGGGGCACGACGCAGAGGTGCCCGAGCGTCACCGGTAAAAACCACAAGAGGATCGTTGAGAGCTGCATGGATGCAAGTGAGTACGCGGGTAGGGACGTCGCGTGCAGTGACCACGTCGAATGGCGAATGCCAATCGTAGAGGCACACAGCGCGAAGCTAAGTTTGGACGTGGCAGCATGGCGCGCCAACATGGCTGTGTAAGATCTGATTTCAGCCAATCAGAGCGCGCGGATGGAAGCGGTGCCATCGTGGCGGCCCGAGCTTGCCCGTCGAGCAGAAAGGCCAACGAATTGGTTGTTTCAATGGCTTGGTCTGGCCTATTCTTGCACTCGAGCGCTACACGTTGCAGTCAGTGGGGAGGTGACAGCGATCGATGGATCGTATCGGTGGGCGAATGGAGCACGATCGGAATATACCATGCACGTGGCAATTATGGATGGTCTTGGGTGCACTATACTACGCGTTTACATGCACTTGACGACCGGCACAAGCCGCATTCAACCCTTGAATGGCTTGTGATTAGTATGGTCAACACGACAAATGACGAAGCTTCTTGCATCGCCCCAATCTTGGTTGGAATGTCCACCACGTCCGCTGCAACCCTCTTCAACGATGCCACCGCGCAGGTTCTCCGCATTCAGCCACGAAGCCGTGTGCAAGTATGGCGAGCTGCTTCTGCACTGTCTCGGAAGTCAGAGCCTCTGACTTCCGAGACATTGCAGACCAACCTTCGAGACCTCTGAGTCAGAGGTCTCGAAGGTCGGCCCACGCCGCGACAGGGGCGTGTAGCGCAAGCCGTTGACGCTCATTTTTTTCCTCGCGCGTCGACGCGGTCGACGTGGTGCCGTCCAGATTCCCATCCTAGCCAATGAGCGCTGAGTCACGCCAAACCAGCTGCATCGAAAACGTCACGTGATTGGCCACGAACCTCGTGTCGCCACCCCATTGCATGCGCTACGCACGGCCTCCTTTTTTGGCGCTTGGCGTCGGGCAATTCGAGCGCTCGCATCGCATGTACACATTGTCCATCGCTCGTTTCGGACGGTGATTCTAGTCGTTGAAGCGATTCTGACGGTGCTGAGTACAGCGACGACCACCGAGAAAAGCCCCGCGATTTGTTGTTGGTCACACCGTATTAGTACCCAGCGCATCACGCGACAATTTTAATTACAGCGTGACGTCGACGATATAACGAACGCTCGCATTGTATGCTGAATTTAAATTGGCCGAGAAAAAATGGCCGTATTTTTTTACATGTAGTTTAATAAAGTTCTTGGTGGAATGCAGCCCATTCCACCCCGCGCGCTTTCCAAACGCCCATACAAAGCGCAAGCGGCTATATACACGCCACATTCCGGATACGACGCGCCTGTGCGTGGCGCCGCGAAAATACGCAAGTTACTCGAGCGTCGGACTGCGCTGCACTGTAGCCAGTGGACCGCCCACCGTGCCCCGTCCCGCTGTGGTCCATCACCCTGTGCCCATCCTCCTTCTCCCATGCTATTCCTATCGAAACCAACGGCCCGAACCACGAAACACAGCAGCGAAATACACGCAACCATTGCAACCTTGTACTTGCCCCAACGGGCGACTAAGCTTATCAGCATGTTGGTAGAAGGGCATCGGTTCCCAGACCAAGCGCGTTCTCGGCGCTTGCTATGCCACGGATACTCTCAGCCTTCTCGCAACTCGCCAACCAGATACCACCGTCCAGTTCGTCGTCGTTATCACGAGAGAGCCCATCCCAAGGACCTCCCTTCGTTGCGTGTTTCCTGCGGCTCGTCTTCCCATGGATTGCTCTGTCGCTTGCAGCCCGTCGGTGCAATACGCTGAGCGTGGCGTGGGACAGGGGCATGCCGAACCGCGTGGCGCCTTGCTTATCCGGACAGAAATGGCGTGCGTCTAGACACTCGAGGGGTGGATTGCCTATTTAAATATTTAATTGAAGGGTAGACCTGATCGGCCAAGTGGGACCTCTTGCATTCAAGCAATTTCCCCGGGGCCGACCGAGCATGATGTACCAGCCGCCCCCCCTGCAGACGCCGTCCCGGCGACCCGGCAGCCATGCGAGCTCGACCTCGTCCTCGGACCATGCGACGACCGAGTACTGGAAGCAGGTACTAGCTCAATGCGCTTCCTCGCTCGACGACGGTCCTCATGGTACCTGCCTTCCGTAGCATGGCGCGCTCAAGATGTCGTACCTCGACGACGTGCATGCAGTGCACGCGACCTTCCGGAAGATCCTCGGGTCGCATGACCTCGACGAGCGCCGCAAAGTCGCGCACCTCGTCGAGTACGTCGCGTTCTGCAAGCAAGTACTTGAGGAAGACGCGGCGACGCATGCGATTCGGACGTGGGAAGAGCTCGCGCGCGTCCGCAAGTACATCTCCCACATCGTCGTGCCGTATGTGACCAAGCTCTCGACGGACGACCTCCCCGAGCGCGTCGAGGACGACGACGCGATGGGCCGCGACTCGATGCTCAGCCGCGACTCGATGGACTCGCTCGGGTCGCCGCCGCAGCCCGAGACCAACCATGTCAAGGTCATGTGGACTGGCCGCCGCCACGGCGACCTCGGGCAGCGACCACAGTTTAGCCTCCCGCCACCGTCGGTCATGGACGACCGCAGCAGTATGACGTCGTCCGAGAACACATATGCATCGTATCACACGGAGAACGAGATGGACTACTGGCGCTCGGTACGTCTTGCGCCCATGACCGCCTTGTAGGTCGATCCATCTCACGCGACTATGATGTAGCATGGTGCGCTCAAGGACGCCCATTTCGCCAACGTCCTCGCAGTCCACGCGGCCTTCAAGCAGCATTTGAGCCGGCCGGGCGCCGTCCAGAACGAGCAGCGCCAGAAGATCGAGTACCTCATGGGCTACGTCGAGTTTTGCCTCCACGTGCTGCAGGAAACGCCGTCGTCGCATCCACCGCGCTCGAACGCCGACTTGCGCCGGCTCACCAAGTCGATCCACAAGATCATTACCCCGTACATGCACAAGCTGACGCAGTCGTCGTCGCTCTCGTCGGTCTCATCGGTTAGCGGCAGCAAAATGCTGCCCTCGATGTCGGACCAGCTCTTTGCCGTCAAGCACCAAAATCCGACCATGTCACCGAACCTCCGCGACGACCGGCAGCGACGACTCGACGCATATTGGCAACAGCATACGCAGCTCAAACAAATGTACTTGGGCAGCGTCGGCGAAGCCTACCGATTCTTCCAGATGTACCTCCAGCGGTACCGTGGGCACAAGTCGCCGGTACGTCGTTCTCGCCCCCAAGTGCATCTTGATGAATAAAAATGCGTAGGAACACATCCAAGACGTCATGCATCTCTTCGAGTACGCCGACTACTGCGGTCAGGTTCTGGAAGAGACACCCGCGACGCACGCGCCCCGCGATATCAAGGAGCTCGAGCATGTCTATACGTACATTACGACGGTGATTGAGCCGCACCTCAAGAAGCTCCAGACCGAAGTCAACGCAACGCTGTCACCGCTCCGTGATACGTTCCTCTCGACCGAGATCTCGCTGCCGTCGCTCGCTCCGTCGAATGCATCGTCGGCGGCGCCCCGCACCGACTCTAGCTTTTCATCGGCGGCTTCGGACCGACCGTCGCAGCACGTCTACTGGCGCAAGGTACACCCCTTCCTCCTCTACCAATGTCAATGACGATGTTTATGTTGTGGTCGTACTAGCACGCGGCCCTCAAGGAGATTTATGGCCAAAAGGTCGGCATGGTGCTCCAGAGCTTTCAGAAATACGTACAAGCGCACTCGCAGGCCAAGTCGGCGACCGAAGCCCGCAAATTGGCGCGCCTCTACGAGATGCTCGAGCAGGTCGAGTTTTGCTGCGGCATCTTTGCAGAGACCGAGCGCACGCACCCGCCGCGGGAAATTGCCGAGCTCGACGCGGTCCACCAGTGCATCACGCAGGTCGTGATCCCGTACTGCCAAAGCGTCGACGGCGGCGACAGCAAGGCCATTTTCTAAACGGACACGAGCGTATATATAGGGTTAGGTAGTGTAGATTTGTAGCGATAATCGCAGCGACGCACCGGCGCCAATGGCAGCGACCGGGTCCGTGTCGATGACGTCTGTCATGTTGTCGACGTACGTGCGCAGCGTCTTGCCGCTCCGCAAGAAGATCTTCCACGTTAGATCCTCCACTCCCACACGCAGACAATCGACGCTCACGGCTAGACTCGAGCGTCCTGGGACCGAGCTACGGGATGTTGCCGTCGGACGCGCAACCTTGTCTTGAGCAATCGCTCGCATGAAGCAGTCGTCTTGAGCTTGAGGACTCGGCAATGCGACTGTACCATTCATCGAGGAAGCCGATCAAGTGTCGCTGGACGGTGGGCGCAAAAACGAAACAAAGTTTTGGATGGACCTCAGTGGGACAACGTAGAGCCACACCAACTCTTCTACGTCGTTGCGATCGGGCAGCTCGGAGTACGGCTCGGTGCGCGGGTAGAGCTCGGTCAAGCGACGCCAACCGAATAAATGTCGGCGCCAGGGCTGGACGCGCCGTCTTGACGCCCCGGAGCTCGAAACACTCTAGAGCGATCCAGCACATTGTACCGACGCTGCTAATCGAGGGTGCCCGTGAACAGGGACGTCGCTGCTTGTTGGCAAACTTTGTCGTATTGAGGTCGTACGATGCAACGTCCGACGTTGCGCGTTGACCCTACCCCTAGCCGGACATGCGGTTGCACAAGCGTTGTCGATGGATCTCCCACACGTACAACATCACTCTCCCGACCATTTTTGTTGCTTCTCTAAAATGACCCACAACAGCGGCAAGACTTGGTCGCGAAAATACAAAATTGATTGATTCAAAAGCAGAAATGGAAGAATACAATGGCATCGTCGTGGCCGTGCTGGATGGCCAGAGCGAGGAGCGTCATGCGGTTATGTTCCTACGCCATCCATTCGGTAAAGTGCTCACCAAGGTGGCGTAGTACCGGTCCACACGTCTGCACCCAGCTCTAAGAGGCACAGCGCATCGTTGTCTTGGCAATCACGGCCCGCACCAACGCCTTGTTCATCGCATCCTACAAAGAGTATGCTTGCAAAAGCGTTGATACCAGCATGCTACACACCAGATTAGCGTCGGCAAAGGCACCACGCAAAACGGCAAGCAGACCGTCTCGGTTCATGCCCTACAAAGTGTTTTGCATGATAGAGCCGGCTTGACTCGAGCTTGATGTACAGACCTCGGGCGCGACCTTGTCCCTGTGCCGGCGTTTTCTCTGTCATAAGTACATTGCACTGCATTCAACTCGAAGTCCATCACCGCATTCCTGGGGCTCATGGCACGTCTGTGCGAGCGAAGACTGCGACTGCACCGGGACACAGCTCCAGGACACCGTCCAATGACCTTTGCCTCGATCAAATCATTGGTCGACCCCTTGACTGTTAAACAAAGGTACTCATCCCACCGCCTGCAACGGGCCAAAAGGTATTTGCCGACATCCGTGCGCCAAGGTCCCTACGCGGTGAGGTCGTCGACTCGCTTGGCGCCACTTGCCAAGTCGAGAGAGATTCTCGACGTCGAGGCGGCGTGCGTCACCATTTTCCTTGCGGACGACGACGCATCATTGAGCTAGTACAAGTGGTTGCCTCCACCATGTTTGGTCGCTACAGATAAAAGCACAGCAACGGACGACACGAGTTACGAGGTTAGACACACGAACGAGGTTTTCTTCTATAAGAGCGCGGGTTGCTTTTGCGTTGCGAGCTGATGCTGGGTCTCGGCGGCTTTCGAGAGCAGCTGCAGCATCATCGACTCGAGGTTGCCCAAGGACGGGTCACTCGGGTAGCTCGATGACGTCGACGACGCAACCGTCGAGACCGACGACGACGAGTACCCGCGCAGATTGGTAGTCGAGCCGCTGGACGCCCGCAAGGACGCACTTGGTGCTGCTGGCATGCTGAGCGCAATCTTCTTCATGACGATCGTCGAGAGCTTCTCGAGCGTTGCGACCTCGCAGCGCGGATGCGGCACCGTGTCCATGACGCAGATGGTGCCAATGACTTGGCCAAAGGTCGGCGCAATCAGCGGCGCGCCGGCGTAGAACCGAATGTGCGTCGGGCCCGTCACCAGCGGGTTTTGGACAAAGCGCGGGTCCTTGGTCGTATCGGGGACCACCATGGCCTCTTGTGAACGAATTGTATGGGCGCAAAACGCTATGTCGCGCGGGATCGACGGCTCGGTGAGGCCGATGCACGCCTTGAACCACTGCCGGTCGTCGTCCATGAAGCTAATGACACCGATCGGGCACTGCAGCGCGTTGGTCGCAAGCTCGCAGACGCTGTCAAAGCCGTCGTCGCGCGGTGTGTCGAGGATGCGCAGTGCACGCAGCGCGTCGAGGCGCTCGACTTCGTTGCGCAAGGTCGGCGGCCGCGGCCACGGGTAGACCCAGTTGAAGTCGAGCTCGTACTCGACCGTGAAGCGAAAGTTGTCGAGATGGTCATGGTCGTCGTGCTGCGTTGCATGGTGGTGGTCGTCGTCCTCGTCGTCGTAGTGAATGGTCGTCTCGGTGTGCGGTGGTGTGCGCGGGCCCTTGGCCAGCGACTCCATCGACTTGGACGAGTCCATTGCGTGCTTGGCATAGGGCTCGATGGCGCCACCGCTGTGCGAAGCGGGCGCGAGCTTGGACGACGACGACGAGAGCGACGACGACGATGGTTTGGTCTGCCGCTCGTTGGTCGTCGAGAGACACGTCATGCACACTTTGACCTCGCGCAGCCCGACGCGCGTGGTCTCTTCGACCAGCTTCTTGAGGAGGCAGCTGGCGCAAACCACTTCGCCGCACTAATACGAGACGCATGCCATGTGAGATGGTAGCTGCAGGCAGGACGACGTACGAGCCGGCAGTGGTGCTTTCGCCGAAACTTGCTGAAGTGGCGGCTGCACACGTAGCAGTCGTCGCGGCTGTCGTCGGGCGCCCACATGGCCTTCTCCATGAGGTCGCTCATCGAGAGCGCGTTGTTGACCTCGCGCTGTGCCCACGCCATGCCTATGTGCAAATGGAGTTCCGGCGGGCGGCGAACATACGGATAGATGCTACATGTATCCGGATGAGAAACAGGCCACGCCGTGTGCAATGGGGGACGCCAGGGCGGGCCGGCACGCGATTGGCTAAAATCCATTAACGTTTCTTAGTTTTTATAGCCGACATACAGAGGCCCGTCACCCCAAGTGACACGCAAGCCAGGTTCAACCACCCCGTGTCGTCTCTGAGGCAGGCGGTCGGTGCTTGGACACGTCTTGTACGTCGTTGCAGTGCCCGGCATGTAGATATACACGTAGATGCAGTCGCTTCCATGCGGCCAAGGTGGCGTTCCACCGGCGCTAGCGACTAGAAAGAGCCGTGGTTTGTAGTCCTTTCTGGTTGCTTTTGGCGGTGTAGACGCATCCGCCGATGTAACACAACACACTGCGCCACATCGCAGGTCACGGCTTCTGCTTCTGGTGATTGAAAGGTGAACAAGAAGAAGCGTCAACACATTCCGTTCGCTGCGGCGCTGGACACCGTGTTCCCCACTCGCCACGGTGGCTCGTCAAGGAACTGCAAGCCTCAAGTTTCGCGGTTCGCAGCTCCTTGAAGGCGTAGACGTGGCGGTCTTGTCCCAAGCATTACGAGACCCTCCGAGCTCGACGCCAGGCTGCAACGGTTCAGCGCTTCGCTGGGATGGATGGACGCTCCTACGTTTCGATACAAGCACTGCCGTGGGTGCATCGGCTCTCGGTGTAGTACTCGTCACCCACGTTCTCTTCTTGCCTTGGCGCGTCTTTGCGTCGAGCGGTTTCTTCCGGCAGCTTAGCGCTGGTGCCGAGGTACTACACTGGTATGCGCACCCGCTCACATACACAGTGGCCCATGCACCGCCCTCTGTGGCGCGGATGCCTTGTGGTTGTTCTTGTACATAGCAATACGACTGGTACGCAGTCGAGCCTCTACGGGCTGGCTGTCGGCAAGAAGACGAGGATACCGGACGTACCCAAACCCACGCCTGGCGGCTGCATCTGGGGTGCCACGGCAAAGCGACTAGCGCGCTGTAGTGTGAGCTACACGTTCGTCGTGGAAGGTGCTCGGTCGTGCCTTCACGTGCCCCACATTATCACCATCATGGTACCACCACACGTTCATACTTTGTTTTCAAAAAATGCAAAGTGGCTCGTCACGTTTCGTAATCTGGTGGTGGCACATCAAAGACAAGACAAGAGTCAACGATGTTGTTGTTGAAGTGGGTCGACTGTATTAAAATAGTCACGTAGATCTACGCTTTCTTTGTTGTGTATGCTCGGTTGTCGTACTTGATCTAGGCCGGCGGAGGTAGGAGCGGGACAAGGTGCAAACGCGGCCACTCGTGTCGAGAGTCAACGATGTTGATGCCCACTTCTTTTCATGGTCCTTTAGTACCAATCGAACGGCGTCGAGATAAGGGCACCGAAGCTACACGACAATATCCCATAGGTATCGGCTCGTGGCGAACGGATACCGCGGCACTCAGTCCGACACGACAAGCACTTGCAACGATAAGCTTCGCGTGGACCAGCGCTAACGCGGTATAACTGCATGGATGGAAGTACCTTACGTAGACAATACGGAGGTCGAAGCAACCATTCGGTACGTCGCACCGATATACTTCAAGCTGATCACAAACCTCGAATCGCTGAAGTCGTTGAACTTGAAGTGACGCACATGCAAGCGTGCCTGCAGAGTCCCCCCGGCAGGTCAATACCCATAAGCCTATGAGCCCGTACGTAGGCACGCGACACATTTGTATAACGCATCAAGTTCGGCGACCGTGATCACTTCTTGCACATTGCGGCTGGCGCGAGGACCACAACTTGTGGTTCTCGCACTGCCACAATGTGAAACGAGCACTATGCAGCGAGCGAGACAGACATACTGTGCATAATTGCCTGTCAGTGGAACGATGTAGACGCATGCGCCGAGTCCTTGCTGACGAAACAACGAGAGTATTAGTATTGGCAGTCAAATCCATCTCGATGCTGATTGGCGGAACAAAATGACGTGGCAGTCTCAGAAAACACCTCGCACCAACACACATCACTCCGTTGCTTGTGGTGCCTGGTTGTCGTGAATCCAAGCATAATAGCATGTCACCAACTGGACTATTGATATTTTCTGTCTCGTCGTCAGACAGCGT
Organism: Saprolegnia diclina VS20; assembly: GCF_000281045.1. Taxonomy (NCBI): domain Eukaryota; phylum Oomycota; class Saprolegniomycetes; order Saprolegniales; family Saprolegniaceae; genus Saprolegnia; species Saprolegnia diclina. Next base: position 156,648 of record NW_008246114.1, on the reverse strand, counting down.
CTAGCCACTGTCTTTGCAGACACACTGGCAGGTCGCTTTTGGCGCTGAGCCTTGGCAGGCCTCATGTGTATGTCGGCCGCGAGCGCGTTCAGCTCTGCGCCATGAATGCGTGGGAGTGGGACAGAATGTCTTGTATGTCGTGCTGGGCTTGTTGTGAAGCGTGTGGGCCTAGCGCCGGCACCTCTTGTTTGACCAATGCCCGACGATATCAACCAAGGTCACGACAACAATCGCACTGGCGCCACCGCTTGCCACCGAGGTCCCTATTTTTCGAGTGTAGATACTTGCGAAACTCACTTTTTTAAAATTAGTTTACACATACGACAGGACTACCCTAATGTTGCAGAGCCAGCAGGCGCATTTGCATCACCCATGTCCGTGTATTCTGCTGCGCCGTCGCACTGCTCGCGGTCCATATCGTCGCCATCCTTGACATCGTCGTCCAGAAAGGCGTCGGCAACATCGTCGTCAATCTCATTGTCTTCGGTCGCCCAATCGCCGACACGGAGTCGCGTCACGTCGCGGCAGTCCTTGCGCGCTGAGTAGCGTGGTGCGTGCTTGCGGTACGTGCAGCACTTGCAGCGGCTCGTCGTTCCCTTGGCCTCGAGTTTGTGCAGAATGCGCAGCCGGCGCTTGGCGGCTTCTTCTTCGCTAAAGACAACGTCATCCATCGAGGTGACTTTGGCCCATGGCGACTCCAAGTGCGCGCGGAGCCGGACACGTTCTTGCTCGTTGATGGCCCGCAGCACCTTGCGTCCAAGACCAAGGCTTTCGCAGATCTCAAACTCGCGCTCCACGTGGTCGAGGCGATAGCACAGGCGCGTGGCGGCGGCGATTTTGGCCTGCTTCTCCTCGCCAAACGATCCGTGCTGGGCCGCGAGGCTGCGAAGGCGCGCTGCGTCGGCTTGTGATAGCGTCTCGAGCGTCGCGTCAGACTCGAGAACAAGCGCCAGATCGTCTGCGTCGGCTTGGGAGGGCGCAAAGTGAAAGACGTCCATGCGGGGCCCCACGGCTTGCTTGATCTTGGCCAAGCGCGCCAAGCGCGCTTCGCAGTCGGCGCGCGTCATACCCTTGTCTGCGATCACAAAGGTGAGGTCGTCGTAGCGATCGTCGACGGTCCGAATGGTCGCACTCGTCGACACGTGCTCCTTACGGAGGCTGCTGTAGATGGTCTTGGCCCTTCCGACCATTTTCTTCAATTGCGCCCCAGAGAGAGAGAGGGGCAAGGTGGTGTATCCGGACGATGTCGACCTCCAACGTATCCGTATGTTTTCAACGTCCCCACGATCACGCACAGTGGATGCGTTGTCGCACGCTTCTTGAGAGGTTTCGCAAAATTTCTGAATTCGGATCGCCCAAGCTATCGCCTAGCACCAAGCGACGATGCGCGCTCGTTCAAGTATTTCGTTAGGGCTGCAAGGTTCTTCGGCGTCGATGGACGAGAAAGCGAATGCAATCAACAACTACTCGGCACCAAGTGCCACCGAATCAGTGTGCGCAGCTCGCTCCCAGCGGCAAGAACTGGCGGCAAGGCGTCGACTTCCACGCAAGCAAGCATCGCGCGACGTATGCAAAATTATTTGATGGTTACCGTCTAGCCGTATAGCGAATATATTTGACGCACGGATTTCTATTGAGAGTTATATCTGGTCGTCATGGATAGCGTTGTTATCGACACCTTTTTCCTCGTCACCAGCACAACTGTCGTGTGCAAATTCGGCCGCAACGTCGTCGTCAACCTTGAGGTCGTCGTCCTCCCAGAAGCGGTCGCCTGACGTTGTCATGTTCCGGCACGTCTTCCGCGCTGCATGGCGCGGGGCGTGCTTTTCGTACCGGCAGCACTTGCAGCGGCTGGTGACACCGGTGGTCTCGAGCTTGTGGTGCAAGCGCTGCCGTCGCTTCTCCGCCTCTTCCTCGCTAAAGACCACATTGGCGATCGAGCCAACTTTGGCCCAGTCCGAGTCGAGGAAGCTGCGAAGCCGGATCGTCTCGGCGTCGGTGATGGCGCAAAACGGCTTGGGCCCGAGCCCAAGCGTCACACTCATGTCGCGCTCTGATTGCAGCAGGTCGAGGCGGTGCCGCAGCCGCTTGGCCGCGTCGATCGCCGTCTTTTTCTCGCTGTGGTAGCTCCCGCTGAGGGTGGCGACGCTGAGGATCGTGGCGACGTCTTCGGGCAGCAGCGTCTCGAGCTGCCGCGTGTCGTCGCCAAAGACGTACGTTAAATCGTCGGTGTCGGCGGCGCTCGGCGTGTACTTTTCGCCGAAATAGTAATTTTTGACGGCCCGCTTTGCAATCTCGATGCGGCGCAAAAATGGCTTCGCAGTCGGCGCGCGTCATGCCCTTGTCAGCGACCACGTACGTCGGCTCGCTGAAGCGGTCGTCGATCGCTCGGATCGTCGCGCTTGTCGCGACGTGCTCTTGCGAACTGTGCTAAATACGACAGTGTTGCGCTTCCCGACCATCGCGCTGTGCGGCAATTCCAAAACTGCAAACTGGCATAGAGCGGGACAGGCTTAACCGGATTTTACGGATGGGTGATTGCACTTGTCGCTGGCATAGTCGAGCGCTCCATTAAGCAGCTGTGACAGCGTTGTCGTTGCCTTGCCGTTCCCATGTATGCGTGTATTGGAGCCTGTCTGTCATCGGTTTCAATTGGTGGGGCCATTGATGCACAGCGTCTTGATGGGGCTACGACTTCGTCGCTGCGGGCACCGAGATTGTGTGGCCATTGAGGGAGGGAGAGTGGGAAAGCAGCTTTGTGACCGCGTTGTCGTTGCCTTGCCGTTCCCATGTACGCGTGTATTTGGAGCCTGTCTGTCATCGGTTTGTCCTCCGGCGCCTTTGGTCCTTGCAGTCGCCAAGAAACTTGAGCACCGGTCCAAGCCCGCCACCGCACCCAGAGTCCGCGGCCGCCCCTTGTAGAGAAATCACAGAGCCTACTCTAATAGTCGTTGCGTTTATATCTCTTTTCTAACTGTAGTGCAAAACACAAAAGGTTTCGCTGTGGAAATGTCCTCGCCCCACATCACGAGTGGTTCTAGT
>NW_008246114.1:108405-153506 GCF_000281045.1 Saprolegnia diclina VS20 | reverse complement strand
CTCAGCTCTTGACCAAAAGACGTCACCCGCGTTCAGACTGTCCTTCGCATCCTATGTATATATTATCATCGCAAGACAGTAATGTGCGTCCATAACGCTGTTGTGAGTGCTCTCGTCGCATCTCGCAACCGGCACCAGCCTTGCGTGTGGCACATGCCATGGATAGGCATTTTTAGCTTTTATATATGGTTATACGTGGCGTATGCCATAATTTATTATAGGGTCGATTTCTCGTGTTGTACAGCTCGTCTGACATTGCGACATAGCGCAACATACTCTCCAAAGTGCCTTTTATCTGTATGCCAAGCTAGAGCGATTTCGTTTCAAACGTCATTGGGACGTCGAAAGCGGTCGGTCCAGCGAGGAGCGGCCTCGCAGCGTGGCATATCCCCTCTGTGATTGGCCTAAAATAGAAAATTTTAGCCAATGAAATATGCTTTGTCTGTCGTGATTGCTGCATTGCTGCCCTACAGCCTCTGCTTGACCGCAATTTTCAATATGCAAGCAGTGTACTTCAACGCGCTTCAAAATGGAGTCGACTGCAAAATGAACATGTCGACCCTTGCACATATCGTTGGATCACGTAACGCTATGCTACACAGCGAACGATAACCGTACACTTTCAATCGAATTATTTAGGTGACGATGATAACCATGCGAGTGAAGCGCACTAGATCCTGCTCCACGTTGATGTCCCATGTCTGCTGATCTTGGCTATACAACTATCAAAATATAATTATAGCATTCATGAGCTACAATATTATAGTCGATGCAAAAAACTCTCGCGCAAGTGGCTCCAGGGTTGTGGTTGTGGGCCACAAACTCCGAAGGTCGCGTCGACGACACGCCATCGGATTGGCTTGGCCCTGACAAGATTGGACCAATCACAGTGCGCCAGGTCAGCCAATCAGACGCCTCCGACGCGGTGGGTCTGCCAGAAAAAGACATGCGCAGCACCGCGACCCTCGAGCGGCACTTGCGCCTCGTGTCCGAAGCGACGCTCGTCGGCGTTCTCGTCCTCCTGGTCTCTGCGAGCGTCGTGCTCCCGATGCTCATCACGCTCGCCTGCTGCGCCGCATTAACCTCGCTCGCCAGCGGTCTCGACGTAATACCACCCAACGTTCTCGCACCCTCACTCATCGTCTACCGCCTATCCTCCTATTAGCTTTACTATTCGTTTATATATAAATACTACAGCCTCGTGCGATAGTCTGGAATGCGCACTGCTAACAGCGGTGCGGTTTCATTCGACCCATCACCGCGAGCGTTTTCCGATGCGCTGAGGAACTGGAGAATGCCACGAGGTCAAGTAACATTTGCATCATAGATTAGTCTAACTTGAGATGCCGTAGATAGAGCCATACAAGCACAACGCGCTCTACCACAGGTTTTCTATGCGTGCAAGTATCTACCGGACACTCTGGCGGAGTCGAGCGACCTACCCTCCTTCCTACTTCAAGACTCTAAATTCGTTCTAGTATTTAAATATCAGTTAACGGCGCTGCATGTGCAGCCGACGCTTGTATGGCCACTAGAGAGGTGACGCTTGCTTGCTTGGTTATAGTTTCGACTTGAACGACACCACAGTGCCAAAATGAGCTGCTCGTAGACAATTCATGTATTTCATATAAACTCTTTATAATGCTAGCTACTTGTACACATGACAACTCTTATCGAAGCACTTCGACCGTGCGACGACTAGATGCCTTGTTAGGCCGAGGCACTCGACTGGTCACAAATGCGCTGCAAAAGGGCCTCGCCGTGCTCGCCTGAAATGACCATCTTTGTCTTGGCCACGAGATCCGTCTCGACGGCGTTCTTCTTGGTCTGGTAGTCGAATTCGCGCTTGCTTGCGAGGAGCTTGGCGGCCTTGCCTTCCGTGTTGGCCGCGGCCGTGAGACCTTCGGCCGCCTTGAGCGCAGCGTCAATCCGCGCCTGCTGCCGGATCTCCTCGGCTTTGATCGTCTGTTCGTACTCGCGCTGGGTCTTGACGAGCAGCACCATCGCATCGTTGCGCATCTTGGTGGCGGCTGTCGACGCGGACGCGGCTGCAATGTCTTTTTGGCCGGCCGCGCGAAGCACTTGGGCGTCGCAGATCGAGCGCTGGTCGATGCAGAGCACCTCCATCTTGGCTTCGGCGTCGAACCGGAGCTTTTGGCGGCGAATGAGCTCGCGCTCCTTGAGCGCAATGAGGTCCTTAACCTTGCGGTCGTTCTCTTTTTGAATCGCCGTCAATAGCTGCGTCTCTTCGTTGATCAAAATGCGCATGTCGTTTTCTTGTTTCTTCTCTTGCTCTTCCATCTTGGTCTTGAACGCGGTCGTGTGCTCAAGCGTGCGCGAGAGCCGGACCGGGAGCTCAACGTTGGTCACCTTGACGTTGTGGACAATGACGCCGTAGTCGCAGACCTTTTGGTTGAGGTCCTTCTTCATGCCGCTCGCAAACTCTTCGCGGAGGTCGTGGACTTGGTCGTGGCGCACCGAGTGGACGAGCCCGCGGATCGCCTCCTCGGTGATCTGCGAGATGAGCTCGTTGAAGCGCTGCGCACCGAGGAGGTAGACAAACTTGACCGCATCGTCAGCCGTCGGTCCGATTTGAAAGTTGATCGAGATGTCAATGTCGATCATGACGTTGTCGGACGTCGCGCAGCGCTTGACGGGCGCCGAGTACGTCACCGCGTGCTTGGTGACAATGTGCGAGACGCGGTAGTACGCGGGCCAAAACATCTTGAGACCTGGCTCGAGAATTCCGGCATGCGAGTTCCATTTTTGATAGAGCACCCACATGCCCGATGGAATGCGCACAAAGGTGTCACACAAGAGCGGGTACTTTGGGACGAGCACGAGCGGAATGCTGCCGTCCTTGGTCTTGGCGTTGAACGCGTGCTCGGCGTGCATGTGCTTGCGGATCGTCTTTTGTACGACGATACTGCGCTGCGTCGACGACGTCGGGTGCTGGGCGGACGCCATGGTAGGTTAGGTTGCGAAGGCCAAGGAAAATTGGAAAATGATCGTGAATGATCCGTGGATTTTGGAGATGTTGGACACGACGGATACCAGTGGAGCGATGGAGCGGCGTCCGAGAAGACGACGGCGTGTCGCGGACACCGCGTTCAAGTTTGTGATCCTGCGGCTCTGTCTAAAGATATGTATATGCAAGCGTGCTACGCTGCCACGTAGTGCTGCTGGCTTTTCAACGTGCATCTGATCATGCATGTCCCACCTGTCTTGTGGATGTGGACAAAAATGAAAAACGTGTCCCAGATCTTGCAACCGCGTGCCACCGCGCAATATTTTAATGATTTTATCCAGCGTTGTGTATGTGATTCTATAAAAACACGTGTCCAACATGGTGGTTTTGAAAAATCCAATTCCTGGCTACAAGATTCGTTTCCAGTCCACATCCAGCGCGATCTTTGGCGCTGGGACACGTCTTTCTGTTGAATCTGAGCACGGATCCTTGAAGATCGCGCCCGCGGCAGGTACGTGGGGTGCATCTTCACGCGTCTGTCCAACGCAACTTCGGTCCTCTGTTGCCGTTGGGGTGTGCGACACGGGCTCGCAGATGCAAGAATCCTCCAAGATCGTCATTGTTTGTTTCAATTTCATTTTCATTTTTCAATTTCCATTGTTCACAGCATGAGTCGTACCACCACCGCCACCTCAAACGGAATGGACGCCAAGTCCAAGGTCCAGACGCACCTGATCTTTGATCACATTGGGAGCGCGGACAAGGCCAACGAGAAGTTTGGCTCGTGCAAAGACGGCAACACCATTGTGATGCTGCAGCCGGGGCGCAACCCGGTCAAGCCGTATCTGTGCGTCCCCGAAGGCATGTATGCGATCGTCCAGCGCTACGGCCGCGACATTGACTACGTGTACCCCGACGGCCGCCATAGCCCGCTCTGGCCTGCAGGCTTTCACATGGCGTCGGTCTTTACCAAGATTGCGTACCTCGTGACCAAGCAAAACGTCGTGTTTGACACGCCGGTCAAGGGCTGCAAGACCGCCGACAACGTCACGGTTCACATCGACATGGGGCTCGTCTTCCGCATCATGGGCGACGAAGAGAAGGGCGAAGACCCGGCGCTCGTCAAGCGCTTCGTGTACGAGCTCGGCCCGCAAGGCCTCGAGACGCAGCTCCGAAACGCCCAAGAAGAAGCGGTCCGCGCCCTCGCGCGCAACGTCGAGCACACAGAAGTCTACTCGCTTCGCGACGGTACCGTCAAGGAACGGTTGGAGAACTCGCTGCAGATGCGAGGCCCGACGGCGCCGCTTCTGCCGCACGACGCCATTCAAGAAGACGAAGAGACCAAGGAAGACGAAGCTAGCGACCTGCCGCGTGGCAAAATGGCGCCGGCGCTCGCAATGCCCGTCAAGTACCTCCAGGTTGACGCCTCGGAAGGCCCTGGCGACATTCCAGCAGCCAAGATTCTGTACAGCGTCACAGAAGACATCAAGCACAACCTCAACAAGCAATTCAACCCGTACGGCGTCGAGATTAGCACCGTCTCGATCACAAACGTGCTCTTGCCGCAAAATTTCGAGACGCAAATGGAAGAGAAGACCACGTACCAAAGCGCGATCAAGGAGCAGACGATGAAGCAGCAGAGCGATATGCAGCTGCTCCAGTACAAGGAAGAGATCGATACGACCAAGCTCTCGAAGCGCATGCGCCGCATGGAAGAAACCGAAGCGGGCAGTCGCCAGTGCGCCGAGATTCAAAAGGACATTGACGTCATCATGGCCGACACCAAGCTGCTGGAAGCGCAGATTCAGCAAGAGCAAAGCGTGCGCTGCGCCAAGATTGTCGCGGACGCCGACCTCTCGATCGCCAAGATTACGGCCGAGACCGAGATGATCCAAACGGAAATCAAGGCGGCGTGCGACGCCGAAGTCATGAAGATCCTCGCCGAACGCGACGCGCTGATGGTCAAGATGAAGGCGGACGTCGACCGACTCCAGGCGCTCGGCGATGCCCGCGTGAATGAGATTCTGGCCGACGCCGAAGGCGCCGCGTCCGGCAAGCTCCAGCTCCAGCGCGAGTACTTGCTCAAGATGCAGCGGCTCGACGTGACGAGCGCGATGGCCTCGAACGCCGATCTCGTGATCGCTGGCAACGGCAACAAGAACTTGCTCGCGGACGTCTTTGTCGCGCAGCAAAAGTCCAATGTGCTCTTGAACATCAATGGCATCTCGGCCTAAGATCTGAGATCGGAGCTTGCGCGCGTTTCCCGGCATCCCATTGGCAGGATTAAAATTATTGAGTAGCGATACGTAAAACAAGTGTACATATACTTTTCATTTTTATAGGATGCAGAAAGGCTGGCTACCTGCACGCAACTGGAGGCCTTTGGAAGCGTGTGTCCCTCGATGAACTCGACAATGGTTATGTCTATTCAAGTACGAGATAATACATGAATAGATCTTTGTCGATGTACGAAGCGTCATGGCGAGGACGCTCGAGACAACGTCGAGGGTGGGAGGGAATGGTAGTAGGTGGCGTGCGATTAACCTGCGAAAGCTCGCTGCCATTCGTTGATTTTTAGCCAATGGTAGTCGTTTGTTTATAACAGTCAAGAATTTGAATTCCAGCCAACGGACCGACGAGGGACATGCCCGAGGGACCGCGCCGGAAGCACGGGCGGGAGCCATCGTACGCGCTCGAAGCGGTCCATGGAAGGTCCATGCTCATGCTCCCTCTTCCTAGGAAGCGACCCTTCGTCTTCAAGACGCCGCAGAAGGTCGCATCGCCCTTTGTCTTTACGAAGAAGGCGCGTCGCCATGGGGCCAACGACATCCATCATGCCATGGACGACGACGACGATGGCGACTTTCTCGGCGACGAGTCGCTTCTTCCAGAACGCGCGCTCTTTGGCACGCCGTCGCGGGCGAAGGCCATGCGGAGGCCCACCCGGCGGGAGCCGACGCCGGACGAGGTCGCGATCCGTGCCAAGCTCGTCGCCAACCAGGAGCACCATCGACTGCAAATGTTCGATACCTTATGTACCCAACTCCACAAACGCATCGTGGCCCAGACGCAGAGCGCGGCCAAGGAAACATGCACGAAGAAGCAAGTCGTCCACGTGCGTACGTCGTCATCTTGCTGCTCCGCAGGCCCATCATGGCACTTGTCCTACATAGTGGAGAAGGCGGCAGCTGTCATCAAGGACCAGTTCGCCTCCAACGAGGTACACACGCCATACCTTTATCACGCTGATGGATATGCTGTAGCCAACGGAAGAAGAAGCCAAACCACAGCAAGAGACCGTCCACGCCATCCTCACCTCTCTGGAAGAAAAGCTTGCCTCGTACGATGCGACGCATGCCACGACTGTACCTCTTACGATCGAACATAGGTTGCAAGAACAAGAGAAGGAGTGGCGCTCGTTCTTGGAGACGGTACCGGCGACGTTGGCGGCGTTGGCGGCCGCGGCGCCACCCGTCATCACGGAAGACGTGCGCCCCGCGGGCAGCCGCGGGCAGGCGAGTGCGCAAGAGCTCGCACACGAGCAAACCGCGCTCTGCCAGCGCGTGGTTGAGCTCAAAGATCAGGTTGGCGTCGTCTTTTGAGTTCTTTCTCAGTCGTGGCTTATGCCCACTGTAGCTTCGGTTTTTGGACATTTCGATCGAAGACCTTGAACGCATGATGCACGTCTCGCAGGCAACACGATCAAGTCTCTTTGACTCGTTCCATGCGAGTGAGTTCAAGGGCTACGCCCACATGCAAGCTCCGAAAGACGCTATCAAAGCGCTCATGGCGCTCTTCTCGTAATATACGCTTCTGCTTCTTGTAGTACATCTTTTCGCCACTCTTCGCGCGCCATGTATGCAGCATCTACGGCACGTCCAACTGTCCAATGCAGCTTCTCTCGCTGTCCGATGCCACCCGCGAAGCACTCGGGTCGTCCTGCGCCGTGGCTTTGCACCGCGTTCCCCATGCAGCACGTTCGCTCACTTCGGCCGCTCAAGCGTTGTGGCTGCGAGGTTGACATGGCAGTGGTCGTCTTCTTGCGAACATTGCCGCGGCCAAACGAGTACTGCACCACTCTTGCTACTGCCGCCTCCTCTGGTCGGCCGTTGTGATGTTGTAACGTTAGGAGCTCATGCGTCGTCGTCTTAGGCTCTTGGGTGCAAGCCGAGCTCGACTCGCTTGGGCGTATCTACCAGCCGGTAAGCGTTGCAGGAAGAGGCGGGACTCTGGGCGAGGGGTGAGTCGGCGACTTTGGACGACAGGAAGCCGCGGCCCTTTGCACGTCGTGACGAGCCAGTTGCCTGTCCTGTCTAGGTCGAGATCGACACTCTGTGGAGCTTCGATCGAAGTTCGAAGCTACCGGGTCCGCTCTATAAAATCAAGTGGATTCGGCGCGTGTCAATGGTCAACTTCGAGGTTCAAAGTCAAGCCGCACCCATCATGTGGTTTCCATCACAACCAAACCAACGCGATGCGACTGCTTTGGCGTCTGCTGCTGGCAGCGGCCGTCGTCGCCGCCGCACAAAATGACTCGACGCTGACACTGCCACCGACGTCGACGCCACTCGTCACGTCGTCGCCCACGACCGAGCTACCGACGGCGGCACCGACGCCGGCGCCGACACCCGCACCGACGCCTGCGCCCACAGTGACACCGCTACCAACGACCGTGACAATGCCGCCACTGCCAACGACCGCGCCGCCGACACCACCCACACCGCCACCAGTGACTACACGACCACCGCGCACACCGGTGCCCACCGAGGTGCCAACGGAAGCGCCCACCGTGGTGCCAACGGAAGCACCCACCGAAGCGCCATCCACCGAAGCGCCGACACCCGAGCCAACGACCAAGGATGCTGTCCCCACAATGACGTTGTCGCCAACGACCGAGGTACCGTTGACGACATCGCCGCCAACGGCGACACCAGCGCCCAAGGACGTTCTACCCAGCGTCGCGCCGATCAAAGAAGAGGCGAGCACCGTCCGCCCGTCGACCACCGTGACGCCGCTGTCCAAGACGTCGGCGGCGACACCGGACAGTGCTTCGTCGCTGCCGCTCATTTTAGGGCTCACGGGCGGCGTCGCGGTCGTCGGTATTCTCGTCGCCGTCTTCATTTACCGTCGGTCCAACAAGGAGCGCGAGTCGTCGGCGGCGTTCAAAGCGCCGGATAACGGCGAGCCGTACGGCGGTGGCGTCTCGCCCAGCATGCACCGGACGCACAACAGCTCGATCCACAACACGACCTTTCTGGGCAGCAATGCGCCGTTTCCGCGACGCGCGCCGTCGTCCAACCAGACACCAGTCCATGCGCTCACGTCGTCGCCGATGCGGAGCAACCAAGCGCTCTGGGACGTGCTCTTGGGCCGCGACACGATCACGAGCAACCAGTCGCCCAACGTGCCCGTCCAGTTTGGTGGGTCGTCCATCGCGAGCTCGTCCGTCGGGCCTGGCACGTATTCGGAGAGCCACTTGAGCAGCTTTGACTCGTCGCGCGGCCCGAGCAGCCACGCGATCTCCGAGTGCTCGGACATTTACCCGAGCTCAGGCTCGCTCTTCCGCATGTCGTCGCTGCATGCGGGCAGCGAGTCGAGTGAGGACATGATCGAAATGGAGTTGTAGATACTTTAGTTTATAGTACAAAGTGGACACGTGAGTAGTAGTGATAGGGTCAAGCACTCAACGTTGAATCGTAATGATGTATGTTGCAAGCAGTGCATTCAGGATGATGTCTCGAACTCTCTCCTGTGCATCCACGGTAGTGACTTCGCCGCGTCAGAAGCGTCGGGCTCGAGGATTGTGCATAGCGTCGCCCGTGTGTGCGTGTCTGTTGCATGGCCCGTCGGGTGTCGACGGCGGTGCTTGGACTGGTGCTTATTGAATGGCAGTGTTGGACGTGCCAACGTCAGCGACTAGGGTTGTGCGACGCCTGCCACGGCACTGCGCGTCGCCTGTCGGCGACTTCACAAGCCCTTCAAGGACCGACACATTGCCGTCGGGCTGCTACGCTACTATTCAAAGGTGCGAGTACCTTGTGTGCCTGGTTCTGCCAACGTGGCCTGGTCCAAAGGCTGGTCGGGCTTTGCTTGATAGTTGCCGACGCTCGTTGGCCAAAAATCGAGAAATGCCGCGTGCTGATTCGCCCGTGCGTCTGAAATCCAAGCCCGCCACGATGGCGAGACTGGTGCGGAGAACAGAGTGACGATGCAACGCCGCCGACGTGTTCGCGCGGATCCAAAGCGAGCGTCTGTGATCGGCGACGGCAAGTGCTTTTGCCGATCGTTCGCGTTGCCTTCGGTTGCGCTGGATCCTGCTCCATGCATTTCTCGGTCAAAAAATCGCTTCTGTGCAGCAAGATACTGCTACGTAGTCCTTGAGGTTTATATACGCTGGCGTAATGAACCAAAGGTACACTGTAGAACATGCTGGCGGAATGATCGGTGGCTGCGACACGAAGCGTAGGGTTCAGCAACCGAAGGTAGGTGCCGCACCTCGAGAGCACAAACCAACAGGCGCTCCGACTCGATGTGCCCACCACATACGACGGTAGACGCGTCACGTCAGGTGCGCGTAAAGGCTGTCGTCGATCCCCGACGCTTTGGCGTGTCCCATGCGGCTTGGAACGGCCACATTGATGGCGCGAAGACAACCATCTATTCCAACGCAACTTTAGCAGCGCCCTGAACGTCGTTGGAGCTGCAATCGACTTGTTTGCCGCAGGAACTTCCCCGTGCTGCAGAGACTGTTCACCTTGCGGAGAACACGCTTCGTTGGCTATCCCAGACGATGCGTTCACGTTCACAGGCTGGAAACACGCGACTTGAAACGTGCTCGCTGTGTTGATCCAGGAACACGCCATCGAGTCGCAAGCAGACAACAAGAGCATATTGCTGCGCGTCAGGGCCACCAAGGCGATGCCCTTTCAATCTTGCAGTGTCTAGTGCCCAGCGGTAGTAGCCGATTGACTGGACTGCAGTCAGTCCATCACCGACCACGCGGACAACGGACGACGCGGACTTATGTTGGCGCTGCGGCAAGACAATCTGCTCTGGACGCTGTCGTCATCAACAAGCTAGCTACTCTTTTGATGAGCGAGTAGACACTGTGTTCGTAGCGATCTGCTCGTATCGTGCGCCTGGGTGGACAAAAATGGCGCGAAATCCTAATCTGGGTGCGTTTAGCCAATGTCCCACGCTTTGCCGCCGAACGGCCTGTCCCGAGACATCCAGATCAGGTGTTTGGAACCTGCGAAACAAGAAGAGGGCGCTCGGCCAGAGGCGCGCCAAGCGCTCCATTTTCAGAGATGCGGAATTCTGCACAGACCGCGCTTACGCTGCTGCTCCTGCTTGCTTCGGTGCATGCGAATGACAGCCCGGTCGCCATGAACGAGACCCGCACCACCGATCACAATGCGATTCTCGCCACGCCGCCGCCGGCCGACGGCCACGCCATGTCGGTGCCCGCGATCGTGGGTATTACGGCCGCGGTCGTCGTCGCGCTCTGCTGCGTCATCTTTATGGTCGGTGTCTACATGTCGCGCCGGTGGCGGTCGTCGCAGCACGCCGACGATACGAACAAGCACGGCTTTGTGCCGTCGCCGGGCACTGCGTCGGCGCAGGACTTTGAGCAGTACTTTCCCAAGCCGATCGAGCCCGCGATGCTGCAAGAGCCGCCGGCGCGCAAGTCGTCGCGCGGCAGCGTGCTCCGAAAGGCGTCCAGCACCGTGCCATTGGAGCCTGCACCCGCGCCGGCGAGCACTGAGTGGCAGTCGCCGATCGAGAGCTCGCGCTACATGATGGCCGATCTGGCGCCGCCCGACGCGCTCCAGAGCCTCCGTAGCGCGGGGTGGCAGTCGCCGGTCGAGAGCTCGCGCAGCCTCATGTTGCTTCAATCGCAGCGTATTTACGAGCTCACGGGCGGCGAAGATGGTATTTTCGGCTCGCAAAACCGCATCCAGGAAGAGATTGAAGTCGAGATCCGTGATGGCACCATGGACAGCTACACAGTGCGCCCGAGCGAGCTGCAAGCCAAGCACGTCGACGCCGCCGAGTGGATGAGTGCGATGGACACGTCCCGGTCGATCTTTGAGACGCTGCGGTCGACGTCGGACAGCGACGGCGAGAGCCGGGACTCGATCGTGTAGGGATGACCCGCTCTCGCCCATTAACTTAAAATCGATTAGTTTTAGCATCCATTAGAGTGGTTTGCCTGGCGACGAACAGCAATCTCGTAGCTGAGCTCGTAGCTGCAGGACTAGTAGAGCCACAGCTGGTAGAGCCGCTGATCGCAAGCCATAAATGGGTAGGTGTTGTCGGGGTCGTGCGTTCGGACGAGAGGTCGAGTGACGCCAGGCTCCGCCACCACACCAAAGCGGGTGCTGCCCACCCGGCTCCACCCCAAAAGGCTCCGCCCTATTAAGTTAGCTAGTACGACACCAAGAATATGTCGCTGTGTGGCTCGTATGGATGGTCGTCCAGGAAGATCATTCCGGCCTCTCGAGCTTGACGTTGGTCACTGCGACCATGCAAGCTGGTGTGGTGGAACTCGATTCGTACGTTGTGCTGTTGTTGGGAGCCAGCGACTCGTTGTTTCCTTCGACACCAGCTGGTCCACGCGGTCTAACCCTTGTAACACGCGTCTAACTCTGTGTCGTCTCTTTTACCGGACAAAAGTCGCGTATCCGGACGAAAACGATGTTAGAACGTGTTAGATATGCACATGTCGCACTTTCGGCCATCGCCAGCAGTGCAATCTGAGATGCCCGATCGCACGTGCTGGCGACTTCGCAACATTTCAGCCCGACGAACGAGACGCATTTTTCAACTCGCATGACGACCGCCGAGTACATCGTCGTCGGCGTCATCGCCGTCGTGCTGCTTCTGCTTGTTGGCATCTGCGTCCGCCAGCGCCGAGCTGCGTCGGCCAAGAAGGACCGGACGCTTGCGGCCTCGCTCGTGAGCTCGTCGCCGCTCTTTTGCGGCCACTCGCGCCGGTCGCTCATGGACCTCGGGCTGCCCGCGCCGTCGTTATCGCTCTCTATTGTGGGCCTGCGCCGCGAGGCGTCGTCGCAGAACGACACGGCGCTCTCGTCGTCGGACGCGACCGAGTACGCACCACCGCCGCCGGTCGAGTCCAAGGGTACGCCCAAAGCCACGCCCACCGATCCCGCCTTGCGCACGTTCAACGACGATTTCTTTGTGCTTTCGCAGCGCGGTGGCCAGAACGGGCTGCCGCTCCTCGAGTCGACGCGCGGTGACGCGCCACCACGCCACATCTCGGTCGTCGAGAGCGTCGACGAGCACCAAGGCGACGACGAAGAGGACGAGGCTGATCGGCCGAGTGCGCTGTGGCACAGCTTTCTCGAAGAAGGTCGGTCGCTCTCGGTGTTTAGCGGCGGGTTTTCCGACATGGACGACGACGACGATCTCAACAACTCGTTCTTGCAGCCGCAGAGCTACTACACCGAGTCGATTGCAGATGACGAAGATGACGACGACCAGCTCGACCTCCACGGGGTCATGACGGATGCCGTCTCGCATAGTACCAAAGTCGACTTGTAGTACAGTGCATAGGATTGCTTTTAAAACATAAACGTAGCAATAGGAAAATAGGAACGTAGATACTGTTCGAAGGGTCGTGTTCGCACCAACTCGTAGTCCTCGAACTGGCAAGGGCACCGAGGCGTCAAGGGAAGAATGCGATCACGTTCGCATCCCAGTCTTCTTCGCCAATGCCAGACTTCCACCAAGAATGTCGACGCATGTGGCACTCGTCGCGCGACGAACACAGCGCGTCGACATCCCTCTTGTTGCGATGGAGAGATATCACTGCTACGACGTTCGCCGAGCCGACCGCCATCGGAGCTCGCATCGAGTATACCGAGACGTCGATAGTACCGCTGGATGCAAGGTGCGCTCACAGCTACGTGGCGGCTTTGGTAGCCAGCACGGGTTGCAGTCCAGTGAGATGATGCTGGTGATGCAATGATAAGCGACCAGTTCAGCACCCAAGGAGGATCATGGCCGACGTCCAGCATTGGACGTCCATGAAAACAGTGACCCAAAGAACCATGGCCAACTTGAAAGACAGAACGCCGAAGATCGTATTGCTATCTCCAACGAGCACATGGTGCAACACGCCGAAGTCGGTGCGATGTCTCTTCTCCCGCACACTATTTTCAGGTACTGCCCCAGGCCGCCTTCGACCACCAAAGATGGCGATGGTTGAGCCTAGCATGCATGTATGGCCTTGTATCCATCTAGATATTGAGTGCGAATTTGTATCCGCTCTTCTTTAGTACGTTTGGCAAGGCTCTCGCATTTCGAGCAGACGCGACCGCGTGTCGAGGATCGAGTACACACTATTTCGCACCGCGCAGGACCATTGCGTGTCACGGAAATCGTGTATCACACACCATTTCCGTGGCCATTTTGATTGGTTTCCGCTGCAACGGGGTCGGCCTGTCGTCGCATCTTTTCGCTTTCAACCTCGACGACCAGCATGGCGGCCAAGTTGCAGCACCTCGTGATCGATGCCGGCGCGCTCATCAAGATGACCGACTTGACCAACGTCGCCGAGAACCTCTGGACGACCAACGACGTCCTCAACGAAATCAAGGACAGCAAGGCCCGGCGCTTCGTGGCGCGGCTGCCGGTCGAGCTCCAGACGCGCGACCCGTCCGAGAAGGACCTCGCAGCCGTCGCGGCCTTTGCGCGCCAAACCGGTGATTTTCAGTTCCTCTCGCTCACGGATCTGCGCATCATGGCGCTGACCTACATGTTCGAGCGCGAGACAAACGGCGTCGAGCACCTTCGCACCAAGCCCAAGCTCGCCGAGACCGTTGTCACGGGCACCAAGGCTGCCGTGCCCGCTTCCAAGGTGCGCTGCCGGTTCCTCTCGCTTGCGTCGGGCTGCCGCAACGGCGACAAGTGCCCGTTCAGCCACGACTTGACCGACAATGCGGTCGAGGCCGCGCCGTTGCCCAAGATTGACGCGCCGTGCCGCTACTTCAACTCGGAGGCCGGCTGCGGCAACGGCGAGTCGTGCCGCTTCCAGCACATCAAGGTGGCCCCCGAAGACCTCCAGGTCGCGGCGCCGCCGGCCCCCATCGTTGAAAAGCAGGTGGTCCGCGATGAGATCCGCCACGCCGATGTCAAGTCGCGCATTCTGAGCGCGGGCTTTGCCGCGCAGAGCAACGTCGGTGCCGACGACGACGACGGCAAGAACTGGGTCAACGGCGAGAACGCGACACAGTTTACGACGTCGCCCTTTGGCACAGGCACTGCCGTCGAAAAGGTCGACGAGAACATGAAGGTCGGCTGCATCACGACCGATTATTCGATGCAGGTACGCCTTGGATTTGATTTGGATTTTCCTGCATTTTCTGCCTTTTTCTGCATTTTTTCTGCATTTCCTGGATTTCCTGGATTTTGGGATGTTGATCAAGTGCCTCTTGTAGAACGTCATGCTGCAGATGGGTCTGCACTTGCTCTCGACGGACGGCATGGTCATCAAGCGTGTGAAGCAGTGGGTGCTCAAATGCGTTGCTTGTTTCAAGACGACGACCGAGCTCGAGCGCCAGTTTTGCCCTGTCTGCGGTAACGCCACCTTGGAGCGCGTCGCTTGCTCGCTCGACAAGGAGACGGAGCAGCTCACGCTCTACACGCGCGCCAACCGCCCAACGGTATGGTGTCTTCATTTGAAAATGTGCACTCGATACATTGATATTTTTCGTAGAAATTGCGCGGCACCAAGTTTTCGCTCCCGGCGCCCAAGGGCGGTCGGCAAGGCGACCTCCTCCTCCGCGAAGACCAGCTCATGCACGGTATTTGGGGCCAGCGCCAAAAGGCCAGCTCCAAGGTCATGAAGAGCGCGTTCGGCGAGCACGTCGCCCACGATCTTGGCGTCAAGGTTGAGAAGCAGACGTCGATCACGATCGGCTACGGCCGTATGAACCCGAATGCGCAAAAGGGCCGTGAACGCCGCGGCAAGAAGAAGCGCGGCGGCAACTAAGAACTAGACCCCTTTTTTCGACGACTAATTGCCGACTAACTCTATTTGCATTTTTGTTTTGCGATAAATCGTTCAACAGATATAGGACGTTGATTCGCGTCTACCATCGTTGTCATACTGGTCTCTCGATACGTGCTGCTACGTACACACTACTCTTTCTCCTTCACAAAACACTACTTTTTCAAATTCCAAACTTCATTTTCAAACACATTCTTCACTTCCTTCTTTTACTACTAGTTCATCAGAACCCTCCTCAAACTACTATGCCTGCGCATAGTTCATTTCTGGCATGTACATGCCACACGGCAACTGGATTAACGCATGCCTGCCACCGGCCTTCTCGTTGTCGTCGACAGCTACGTCTTTGATCGCCCGTTTGACAAGGTGCTGGAGACCGGCGGGTTGGCGTTGCTGCTGCGCAGCCTGTCGTCGAGCGTCGCTGCCGCCATTCTGCACCAGCCGTCGGCACTTGTACGTGGCCGCGATCTCAAATACGGTGAGCGACATTCTTGCCGTGGCGCCGACGGTCACATGCATGTGTCCCGACGACGTGCACGATATCTTGGACGCGACGCCCACGCTCGGCCACTGCGACGAGACGCTGCTGCTCCACGCTTTGCGCCTCGTCAGCGACCACGCGGACTCGATCGCTGGCCTCTTGCAGCACCCAACGTCCCCGGAGGCGCTCGTGGCCAGCTACGTTGTTTCGATCGGGCCGGTGTTCAACGCCACCGACGACGTCATGCGAAATGACGACGACCTTGTCGCGGCGGTCACGAGTGTCGTCGGCGCCCTCCACGAGCTCGCGCTTGCGGCGCCCCACGAGGTGCGGCGTGGGCTGCGACGCTGCTAGAGACGCAGGACGCCAACTGCAAAGTGCTTTACGCGGTCGTTGTCCAAGCGTTGGAGCGGCTCCCACACGACATCGGTGTCTTTTCGGACGTGGCCGCGTAGTGTCTGGCCAACTTTGAGAACGGCCGTGCCCGAGATGGGCGAGATTGCCATTGATGACCTAGTCGTCGCCGTCGATCACTGCGCGCAGTGCGCCACGTTTGCCGACTTTTTGCGTGACGGCACGCGGATCGAGTTTGAGTTTGAGTATACCAGTCTTTGTGAGGCACTCCAGGCGCTCGTGCAGGAGCATCCTAGCCAGCTCGGCGCGCACAACAGCGCCGACAGTCGAGATCTGATGGCGGACGACCTTGTGGACGACGACTTGCGACGCGTGTATGATGCGCTGCGGAGGCGATGATGGCACCAAACGTCGTTTGGAAGCGTGCAACGCGATTGGAAAACGCGACCGACCTCGACACGCACGTTCGACGGCCGCGGCAGCTCCACGACGATACTCGAAGCGTCGCAAAGCTCCAGCAGTTGCTCGCGATCGACGCAGCGAACAACGGTCCACCGTAATTCCCTCCACGAACCACAATAGTTAGTTCATGCATGCGACTATAAGTGACGTTGGTGTTGAGGTTGTGCATCCAGGAAGATTGTTCTGACGTGTAAAAGCAGTCGATCGCTGCCTCGGTCCGTTCTGTCCACAGCTCCTTCTGCGCGAGGGCAGTTGGCTGCGTGAGGTTTTTGAGGGTCTGGAGGCTCTTCTCGGTGTCAGCATCGTCAATGGGCTGACGGAGCGCAGAGCAGCGCCAGAGGGCCCGGAACACTGACCCGTCAAACATACTTGGGACTCGATTGGCCCGTGCAAAGATCAGTTGGCGAGATCGGCTTGGCGCAAGCAGCTTTTGTGACCATGTATCGTTGCCAAAAAGTGTAGTATGATACAGACAGCGTTTTAGATATTCGAGATGGAATTGCTAGATCAGCAATTCCGGCCTCAGAATGGGCTGAGATGAGTGGGGTTGCTGCTAGCTGTCTGGCGAAAACTTGTGAGCTCTATACCAGATGGTTCAGATGACCACCCCTTCGATCCTAGCTGGCGCACGACTTTCGACTTTTTTTGTGTGTTTTTTCTCATTGCCTTTGGTCATGCATGCAGTTGAAAGGACCGGCAAAATGGATTTCGGACTACACCGATGGACACATACGATGTAGCCGCTCTCAAAAACTGAGCGGTTTACTGACTGCAACGCTTTGTGTGGTTGAGCACTCGGCGATCGTTGCTGGCGCACGACCTTGCGGAATGTTGTCTCTGCAACTATATCGGGTTAAGCACTGCAAGGCGCCAGCATCGAGCTTGCCTTGGCGTATCGCTATCGATTTGAGGCAATGGCGCGTTGCCTCAAGCATGCAGCTATTGCTAAGTTTAGGGTGTCGTCTTCAACTGGCCAGCGCTAATTATACCATCGCTTCCTAATAATACAAACGGCGCTAGTTTCCAAGATCAAACCGACGACAACGCGATGCCCAAGAAAGCCGTGTCCCTCGAGGATGCGATCCTTCAAGGCGTCCGGCCCAACACCCCTCGCGCTCTCGAAGCATGTCTTCGCACGGGCATCGAACCCGACGAGATCATCCCGCGGTACTACACTGCATATCTATCATTCATGGTCGGCAAATGCGTTAACCCTAGGGTAATTGAAGACTTCTTACACCACAAGCACAAGCACGACGACGTCGAGCGCGAGGCTGCCCACCTTCGCTTTACCCATTTTGAGGAAGGACGGCAAACCAAGATCGGTCTGCTGCGCCGGGAAAAGCAAAAGCTGGTCGATGCCGGCTTTACGGGATCGCCGATTCTCGCCAAGCTGAGTCCAAAGAAGGTATTGTCTCGGATGTGTAGTTGCATTCGTTGTTTGTGTCGATATGATGCATATCGCGTCGTGTGTCTCTTAGCCGTTCGACGACTCGAACGACAATCATGTACCTATAATGCCTCCTTGCGACGTGGCGATGCCAATATTAACAATATTGGCATTGCGGTTGCCGCTCGAAAGCTCTCACATGACAACTTGTGTAGAAACTGATATCGCCGTTTGACGTGTTTAACGCGCCGGCCAATGAGAAGATCGTCGTGACCGACTCGACGATGATGGAAATGGAAGAGAAGCGCTTCCAAGCCATGAAGATTCGGTATATTCCACTTATCTATTGGACAACACAGTGTATACTGATATGAATATGCAATATAGGCAAGAACGCGAGATCGCCAGTATCATTGAAATGGAGTCGCGGATGGCCGAAATTCAAAAACAAAATGCACTGCGCGACGCGCAGGAAGCCAAACGCAAGGCCGAGTGGGAAAAGGAAAAGAAGGAGCGCCGCGCCGTCCTCGTTGCGGCCAAGCACGAGCGCGAAATATTGAAAAAGAAGAGCGAGGTAGCGCGCTGTCGGCACCAATATCAATGTTGCAACTGCAATCTGCACAGGATGCCGAAGCAGCGGCGCGCCGTCAGCGCGCCAAACGCGAAGCTGAAAAGGAAAAAGTCCTGCTGGAAGAAGAGCGCCGCCAAGAAAAGCTACGGCAGCGCGTACGGTTATCTTGGGCCAACCTATAGGTTGCATCCTGTGCATTCAATGAATCCTAGGAAATGGCCGAGCGAGAAATGGACCGCAAGCAAAAGGCCGAGCTGCATCGTCGTCAAACCGAAGAGCTCCTCCAGCAACAAGTACCTTATATATCGACATTATCTATGTGGCTCACGACATATATGCGTAGGAAAATAAAATTATGGAGAGCCGGCGCCGGGTCATTGAGCGCGAAGAGCTGGCGCAGAAAAAGATGGCCGAAGCCAATGAGCGTCGACGGCAAGAGGCGGCTGCCAGGTGTGCCTTCGTGCACAAATATGGACATATTTATATTATCGATATTGTGTAGGCGAGAGAAGGCCAACGCGCGCATTCAAGCCGCCTTGGACCAAAACCAAAATGTCATGCTCAAGAAGAAACAAGAATTTGAGCAAAAGCAAGAACTCGCAGCCGCACGGGCCATGGAAGTGCACCGAAAGGAAATGCAAGGTCAACCGATATTGCAATTGCTCTCGATACATATATATTCAATATGGTTCTTTGTAGAGCTCAAGGACCGCGCCGAACGCAATCGCAAGGAGGAAGACATCCGGCTTCAGCGCGTCGAAGCGGCGAGAAACAACCAAAACGAGCGCGTCGAGACCATTGTCAAGAAGCGGCATCAACTCGTACAATATATATTCGTATCGACAGCGCGCTCATCCACACGTCCATGCAATATGTAGGAAACCCACCTTGATGTGGTCTACACGGAGCGCAGCAAGGAGCGAACTCTCAAGTCCGTCGAGCGCGACTTGACGCTCGAAGAAAAGAAAGCCAACGTCGAGCGGCTCAAGAAAGGTACACTGATATTGTCATTTTTTGCATCACAACTAATTTCAACACCCGTATATCTAGTCGAAGAATTTAACCGCATTCAGACGCTGATACGCATCTCGGAGGAAGACGAACGCAGCCGCATGATCAAGGTCAAGAAGCAAGCACTCATCGACGCCCGGAAGAAAATTGCGCTCGGTAACCTCCTTATTTCCCAGCGTCTTCTCAAATCGGAGGTAGAGTCGCTTGTGCGAAAGCACCGTATCGCCGAAGCCGTTGGCAACATGCGCATATCCAACAAATGGGACAATATCAACGAAATCATGTGCGCCCTCAACGCCAATATCGATATATTGCCATTGGCAACTCACCCCGTCGCTCACGTAGGGAGGGCTCGACAAGCCCGGACCGGAAGAACCGCAAGAAGAAGTTGATGAGCTCCAAGTCGGCGTCCGACATTGAAACATCCACGTATTTATGAGGCAGTCTTAGCGCGTCAGAATAGTTAGTCGCAGGTAGTAGAAACACAACCCGAGTGTCTCGTTTTGTACAATATTCGCATGTGTCGACGGTGTGCCGACTTGCATTCGCTTGGAGCACCTATCTATTTGCAATCCTTGCCATGTAGTTTAGACGGTCGCCACGAGGGCTCAACCACTTGGCTGTGGGTACTGCCACGCCAACTGAGTGACGCGAGCGTGTCGACCCCAGTGGACTTACATAATTCCTTCCCATCATCGGGAAGATCTGCTCTGCTTTGCAAGTAGCTGAATGTCTCATCAAAGGATTTACTCTTCCTTATTCCTCTCTTCGACAACCTCGTTTACACCGCCCTGTGCGAACAGCTTATCGAGCGTCAAATCATCAACAACCGATGGCGTACTCCGCAGTGCGCATGGATACCATCACTTCGCGAAGTCCGTAAGTCTCATGTGATTAACATCACGCAACCCCGAGGTAGCTGTAGCATACAAACTCGAGTCCACTTCGCAGAAAGATCATTTCTCGTGACGGGACACACGGCACAGCTTTCAATCGCGGTCAAGCCTATCGTCGCTGCACTCCTTGTTGACAAGAAGGACAGACGACGTCAGGTGTCAGAATTCAAGACTTGAGATGCTCTCGATCTTGGCGCTCAGTCGCTTAACGTCAAATCGATGGTCTCGAATTTGGCCTCGACGCGGGGTTTCTTGATCGGGACAGGGTCAAAGAACGAAGCCAGCACCGCGCTTGTAGGCTGCTTGGGTGCAGGTGGTTCGGTGGGACGGGCGCGCTTGGCGGGCACGGCGGACGGCTTGACATCGCCAACATCGGTTTTGAAAAATGAGCCAATCGTCTTTTGCGCTGTATCGGAAGCAGGCTTGTCGCGCTTCCCTTTTTTCTTGTAGTTGTCGGGCTCCTTGATCTTGGTGAAGGTACCACCACACTTGCTCTACCGAGCCATTTGCGATAGTGTTTGGTTCTCAGATCTTATCGGGTCATCGTACTTGATGGGCGGCCCACCACGGATCTTATTTTATGGACGTCACTTCAATGAACAATCTTTGGGTGGTAAAGAAGAACGGACGCACCTCGGGCACTTGGCGGGCGGTTCATGGCTCGTTTGACAATACCAAAGTACGGCGGCGAATGTTGGCATGGACCCTAGACACGCATAAGTAGAAACGAGCACAGAAGATGACTTGTCACAGTGTACATCGCATTTCCACCAATGAACGCGGTACGAGTCGACTTCGTCATTGAACGTGTGGTAGACTGTGATCTTGGTTTGGGCTACGCACGGTCGCACATCAAACGATTAATGCGTGTTAGTACCGAGCGCGTTGATGCGGTGCATGTGATACTGAAATTGCGGGCCGTGGTCTAGCTGAAGGAATGAAATCGCAGAATCTGTAGCAAGTGTCTACCTTCGTGATCGCGCACGGGGCTGTTGAGGAAGATGAACGCATGAATCATCTCGTGCTAGATGCGAAGCGACGTGAGAGAGCACGGCCGCCTTGAGCTCTTACCAGAAGCGTGTTGACAAGGTCGCTTCGGGGCCGCAGTTTGAGCAGCGGCTCACTACCAACGTCCGCATCCTATTTAGTAGCAACTAGAAAGGACGTGACGCAGACCTGAGGCGAATCGAGCAAAAACCAGACATGGGCTGAAAGCTGCAGAGCCCCGCGCTGGAAATCTGGATCGTACCAGATTGTGAGATAATGAAATGCGTACCACAATGTCATGCGCTTGCTCCACTTGATCTCGCAGCCGTTGAGAAGGTCGTCAAAGAAGAGCGCATTGTACTCCTACAGCAGCATCGCTCGGACGTCGACGTAGCGTCTCTGGCACCGTACCAGAAAGAGCGCCCAGATATCTGGATTCGGATCTAGAGTCAGCGCGTCAGACCCAGCGGCCACGCGACGACGTACCAATGACCTCGAACTCGTCGGCCAGAAGGTTCATCGGCGCGTCTTCGGCGAAACTCCAACTGCATTGGATTAAATAGTGTTTGTTTTATCTTCCGTAATACTGTTATATACTGTGGACCTGTGCACCATAGAGCGCTTTGCCGTGGAGGGGCTCATTCTCCTCCCAACAACCTACATCAACTGCGCATCGAGTTCATCTTGAAGAGCCAGCATGACACACAAATAGGTAGTCCTATCTGCGCTTTAGTCGAGTCGGTATCGGAGTACACGGAAATAGTGTGATTTTAAACTTCGATAGTTCAACGCCCGCGCAAACACGATTTTTCAGTTGACATTTCTTCGATCGTCATGCAGCGACGTTGCGTCGCACTGCTCGCAAGTAGCGTGCTAGCTTTGGTACACACCTCCTATCTATACCAGGATAATCATGGGATATAGCAGGGCGCTCCCACAGTGTACCTCGGACGTGTCGTTGGGAACGCGCTGCCCCCTCGGTAGTGCTACAGTCCTTTCTTCAAGGTACAAAAAACAAGGTGCTAACGCCAACACTACTAGACACGATCCGCGCCGAACGCTACAAAACATTGAATTCATCTTGCGCCACGAAGTATCGGACCCGGCGCTGGAAAAGCACTGGGTTCTCAATCGCATCGTCGACGCCGACGTGGCGCAAGCGCTGCTGCAGCTGCTCACATCGTACAACGCCACGTACTCACTAACTTCACAAGCCAATATTCGCCATTGGAATATCTATCCACTAGGTACACGGAGCTTCCGTTCGAGCTTGCCACGTACGCCGAGACGCCCTTCCGCGTCGCGTCCGAGCACGGCAAGGATATGGTGCATGCCGCTGTGGCCGACATGTGGCACATGACGCAGATCGAGGCGGACGTGTACGACGCCAAGAACCTCTACGTGATGGGCATCAACGCCGCGCGCAACCACGTCTTGGCCCTCGGGTTCGCCATATCTCAATTTCTCGGTTGATCGTTTTACCGTAAGTAGACAGCGCGCGGGCGCCACGTGGATTTTGCCGTGGGATCAGAATTGCTTTTTGACACCCGACGGGTGGCGTGAGCTCCGCGACGACTTGACGCACTATGCGTCGACGGGTATGTCATGCCACGTTGTCTGCGTGCCCGCGACAAGACGCGTTAGACCACAAGTATGTCGTGACGTGGATGGACCGGCTGCGCGCTGAGAACGACGTGGTGTTTACCTCCGACTTTGCACCGACGCCGTGGGAAGAGCCACAAGTGAGCTTTCGTTATGACGCACGTGCGACCTTTGATGACGCGCTGCGGTATCGACTCGGTCGAGGACACCATCTCGATACGTGTACCGTAGGTATGGGCGACGGGATAAGGCAGCTCTTTTGGTGCGCCTGCTTGTGCCCGGCCCTTGGTGCGTCGTTGCTGTATCCTGTGTATTGATGGACTATGGTAGGTGGGACTGGGACTGGACCGATTGGGAGCGCCGCCGGACCTCTCAAGATGTGGTGCGCGACGCTTCCGCGAATGTACCGTCGTCCAGCTATGTTCTGCGGCTTTATTCGGGAACACCGTCCCTCGAAGAGCCCGGTAGCAACGATACCTGTCGTTTTGGCGTTGAAAGATTGAAAGATGGGTGTAGGGAGTAGCACCCAGCGCGAGCTGACGCGGGCGACCTCCATTACGCGGGTACATGCCTCTTCTGGCGAGTGTACGATCCAAGACCCTTGGGCAGATGCTCCAGCACCTCGACGCAAAGGTCTTGACGGACGTGTATGCATTTGACGCGAAAAACCTCGCGGTATCCTTCGTCATTCCTCTGCCTGGGGTGTTTGACTTAGGATCTTATAGCTCTTGCACGACGGACCTGTCGACAACGATGACACAGGCCACGAGCTCGTCAACGCGGCCGAGACAAGTCTCCACAACTTGTCACCATCCATGGCCCCCGAGTTGCAGCTCTCGTCGATTGTGCGGGGCGCAGCGCAGCTTCTACTGGCGGCCCAACAGAGTGGCCGCTCCGCGTATGCCGCGCGAGGGGTGGCGCTCTTAGAGCGCTGGTTTACCTCCCATGAAATTGAGAACGAACTTGGTACCCTCATTGCTTCAGGCATGAAAGCCCGGAAGTATCGACGAGTCTCTAGGTGTACAAGGCCCCGATACGATCGCGCTCCTGTGCGACAGTCTACGGCTCGCCGAGCGTCGGCCACAGTAACCCTAGCCCTTCTGCACTCCGACCCTTCCGCGTTCGCTAGGTTTCGCAGCCGGGTGGGCGGTATCAAGGCCGTGCTGTATGCATGGTACCGTGCCCACACGACGAGCAGTATGCCACAAGACGACAAGGAGGCTTCACCGTTGGTCAATCTGCAGCGGGAGATCCACCTCACTGCCCTTGCGGCCTACTTCGACGACCGAGTTACGTATCGGTACACTCGAATGTCTACGTCCAATATCATTAACTGGGTCTTGTAGCTACTTGGCGGGCACGATCCAAGGACGGCTCTTGTCGATGTTTACCCGCGCCGGCGCGTTTCGACAAAGCGATGCGCTAGCACACGTACCGAGTTCCGATGTGGGATGTCTATTGTACGAGCGTTTGTGTCGATGGGTAGGGTCCAAGCCTCGTCGCGTGGGCCATCGCAGCCCACGTGGTGGAACCCGCAAATGCCAATATCTACAGATTCGACGTCGCCGGCCAAATCGAGGTGCGCAACAGCTCCCACGGCTGGCTCTGTCGGGCCGTCGAAGCCCACAGCCCGCTCCTCTGCGCTCATGGAGGCTATGCACGGTTGGCACAATGGACCGCCGACCGTGCCCTTGCACATTGTACGATGCGCGCAGAGGCGAAACGTAGGGTCGTCTTCTCGTTGCATGCACACTGATGGTTGTGGACCGTAGGGCACTTGGCTGCGTGTGCCAACGAGCCGCCACCGGCACTCGTGCAGTGGTATCAGCGTCGCCATGTGTGAGCCAACTAACGACACCATCAGACTTTGTTTTACCATTAAAGGGAGCATCTTCCTCAAGCACAGAAGCTCGTGTCGGTGGCCTTTTTAACCCGACGGCACAACAATCTGGTCGAGAGTCGCAGCTCGTTCCACTGCACGATGCGCATACAAGGCGGCGCGCTCGGTTTGACGTTCGTGGCGCTGAGCTTCGAGTTCGGCATGCAGGCGATCCATGGCTCGGTTGAGGGCGCCTGGCCCTCTCGGCGCTCGGTCTCGAGTTCAATTTGGAGCTGACGAATCGCTCGCGCCTGCTAGCCACTCGCGAGCTTATTGTTGCTGGTGCGATACTTGGTATTGGACCTCTGCTGGTGCGATACTTGGTATTGGACCTCGTTTCA
Source organism: Saprolegnia diclina VS20 (assembly GCF_000281045.1). NCBI lineage: Eukaryota > Oomycota > Saprolegniomycetes > Saprolegniales > Saprolegniaceae > Saprolegnia > Saprolegnia diclina. The sequence continues at coordinate 128,530 of NW_008246114.1, read as the reverse complement.
ATGGCTTCTCGAGCGATTGGGTCTGTCTTGGGCCAAGGGGATTTATATGTATGCGGTTAGTTTGGCCAATAGGAGCGCAGAAAGTGAATGTTGTTTGGCCTCATTCAGGGTCCATCAATAGCTTTTATGAGCCCTTGATCGCTGACGAAAGGGCTTCGTATCGCTAGCGCTACGTTTGTATGAACTCGGTGGTCAAGTACTGGTATGCCCACGGCCGTGTTGGGTCGTAGTCAACGACCCAACACAACCCAAATCAGATGTAACCAGGAATGCGTGTACAAGAATGTATGTCTTCAACGATTGCCGAACCGCTGATACAAAATGCACTGGACATTGCACTTTGTCTTTTCCGCTCGGCCGCGCACCCAACCCCATTCATGCGCTTCCTCTTCTTGGCGCTCTCGTCGTATCTCGGTCTCTGGGTCGACCAAGTGCGCTTCATCCCAGCTCTGCTGCCGTCGCCGTCGACGTCAACGACCGGTGGACGGTCGCTCGCGGACAAGAAGGCCGAAGCCATTGCGTTCGTCCACGACCAAATGGCAACGTATGCGCTGCCGGGTCTTGCGCTCGCAGTGGTCTACAAGAATGAGACCATTATTGCGTCCGGTTTTGGCACCAAGCAGGTATCTCCTCTACCCTTACCCGATGTGGAAATAATGTCTGTACTGGATTCTAGTATGGCAACGACACGAACGCGGTGACGGCTGACACGATTTTCCAAATCGGTTCGTTCTCCAAGACGTTCATTGCGCTCGGCATCGGCAAGCTGGTACGTCTCTCTTTCAATTATATTCTCTTTCAATTATATTTCCGATAATTGCTGACTCCGATTCGTATAGGTCGATGAAGGCCGTCTTCACTGGGACGACCCGGTCAAGCTCCGCCTTCCGTGGTTCCAGCTCAAGGACAAGTACGCCGAAGAGTACACGACGCTCGGTGATCTCCTCGCGATGAACTCGGTCTTTGAATCTGGCCAAGGCGACCAAGCATCGATGCTTGGGATCCTGGACGAGCGTGCGTCGGTGTGTGCGGCTGCCTACCTCGATACGGACGGCCGGCCGCTGCGTTCTGGCTACGCCTACGCCAACATGAACTACGAGATCCTCGGCCAAGTCATCGAGTACCAGACCAACCAAACGTGGTCCCAGTACCTCCACGAGACGTTCTTCACGCCGCTTGGTATGACCAACACGTACGGCGCCGTGCGCGAGGTACCGCCGTCTGGCGATCTCTCGTTTGCGCATTACCACTGCAGCAACTTGGTCGCGGGGCCGTTCGACCTGCGCACGTCGTCGCAAGGCATGCTCGGTCCGACCAACGACTACATTGCCGCCGGTTCGATCGTCTCGTCGGCCGGTGACTTAGCGATTTTCTCAAAATTTCTGCTCTCGAAGGGCGCCGGCATCTTTCGCTCGCCGGCGATCCTCGACACGATGATCACGGGCCACAGCGTCAACACGATGGACGCTGTCCTTGGGCCGCTCATGGGCTATGCGTATGACGCTGATGGCGATGCGCTCACGGCCGGCTACGGGTTTGATGCGGTTGGTGACATCATGTACGGGTACCAGTACTTTGACAAGGGTGGTGACACGTTTGCTTTCAAGACGCGCAACGGGTTCATTCCCTCAGAAGATCTCGGCGTCGTCCTCCTCTCCAACTCGGAAGGACGAGGTGGCGCGTTTGCTGACTTGGTGGTTGAAGACCGCATTCGGACGTACCTCCTCGGCATCTTCCTCGACGTGCCGCAAGCAACGCTTACGGCGACCTACGAATCGGCGCTGACTATCGCGAGCGCCTACCGTCCGCCGGTTGCGTGCGACGCTCACCTCTTCCAAGGTCAGCCGTGGACGAGCCTCGGGTCGGTCATCCCGGCTAAAGACCAGTCGGCCTTGGTCGGGACGTACACTAGCATCCATTCGGCAAAGTTCTATGGCAGCGCGGTGCTCTCAGCTGACAACGACACGCTCTTGCTGCAATACGGCGGTCAGAAAGGTCCGATGCTGGCGACCACGGGAGACCACTATCTCTGGGCGATCGATGTCGCCGGTGGGTCGTTCAAGTCGCTGACTCTTCGCGGCATTGGCACCAACGACACGCAGCTCAATATCATGGGTACACCGTTCCGCAAAATGTAGAATCGTCAGTCCAAGCATGGAATACCATTCAATTTTGTGTTGTAAAAACTCCAACATTTTTTATCCCTCGTCGTTCTATCTTGCAGCGCGCGTTGGTTGCTCGAAGGGCAATCCACCCGGCTCTGGAGGCTGCACTGCCCTTATTCTGAGGTCCCTAGGATATGTACTTGTACGGTCCAAGCAGCAAGATCGAGTTACCGAGGGCTATAGATAGTTTCGATGGTGCTAAATGCAGGTGCTCTAAAGATAGCGGTGTCCGAGACAGGCGGTTCACTTTTGCAGTTCGGCCATCGTACAAACATGGGGCGTCCATTCCTCAGCGAGAAGGCCTTCTTGACGCTCTTCATTCCTGTACGTCTCGGCCTCTCTGGAGCAAATCACTTGACGAATCCATCTTGCTAGCTGGCGTGCGCTCTCTTCTTTGGCGCCCCCGCCATGGTGCTGCAGTCGTACAGAGATCCCGTGCAGCGCACGCTCGAGGTACGTCAACTTGTCCAAATCGTATCGTCACTTACTGCCACTTCAATTCCAGGCGACGCCCACGTACGTCCACGGCCAAATGCAAAAGTGGTGGCAAAAGAAGACCAAATCGTTGCACGCAATGACGAGCGAGGGTCCCTCGGACGTTGAGATTCCGCTCGTCTTTCTGCACGAACGGTACCCGAGCGACGGCATGAAGACGCTGCGCCTTCATGACGCCAAGTACAAGCGCATGGCGGCGCACATGGAGCGCAGCAAAAGCCCGTCGCCGCTCGGTTACGTCTACATTTTCGACACGAAAGACGCGCGGGAACTCCCCACGGTAGGTCGACGTTTTTTCAAGAAAATGAACGCGGCGCGTAGGGCGAACTCGTGCACGTGACGGGGATTCAGTGGGAAAACGACGCGTGTCTTCTCAACACCAAGCGCCAGCGCAGCTTTCGGTGCGTTCGGAGAATTTTGTGCGATTTTTGAATCATTTTTGCCTAGTATCAAGAGCATTCGGCGCGATGCCAAACAAGGCATCATGTACGCCAAAGTCGAGTGGATTTAGACACCATACTAATAACAAGTAACTTTATGGCCTTGATGCTATATTTTCGATGCAAACCATATCTAGACACTCGCACGCTGTCGAGCTGCGAGCTACTGATCGACATCAAAAGTGCAAACGTAGTCGACTCGCGGATCCCGATTCCGTCAACTAAACCGTTCAGCGAACTGTACTAATCGTCAATAATCTCCCACTCTCCCACTCGATGAACGAGCAAAGGAAAACTGGGTAGTGTGGCGCGTATCCGCCGCCTACCCTCCTACCCTACCCCTCTTGAAACCCTACCCTAGCTTTCGTCGAACCGTCTATCACGAGAACGTTGCTCGTCCAGCTCTCGACGACGGCTGTAGGACGCTAAAGTAGACACATGGATCGATATGGTAGAGAAGACATTTGCACATGCTAGTAGGTGTTGAACGAGCTCTAGCTTAGTAGGTGTTGAACGAGCTCTAGCTTAAGCATTGTCTGAGCGGACTGTACGTTTACAAAAGAAGCGTATCGGCAACATGATGCACAACGTCAACACCCGACTCACTCGGCGAAAAGGCCGTGTGGCGCTTGGCAATGATGCGTTCGTGGCCCAAGACGCCGTCAAAGAGCACATCCGCGCGCTCGTACGGCAGCGCCTGGAGCGAGACGAGCATGCCTATGCCGTGCACCTTGGTATCTGCTACGGCAATATGACATGTACCTCGAAGAATGTCGCGCAAGGGGTCGTGGACAAAGGCATCTTCAGGGCTATCGACCAGCACGTGGGCCGAATCTAGCACAATTTTTCTCCATTTTCCAGTCGACACCAGATCACGGTACCTTTGGACACGACGGTGACGTGACGACCGGCGAGGAGTCCTACACGCGCGTCATCACACGCTTTACCATGAGGGCGGGTACCCGACGGCGAGAGCGGACTGGACGACGGCGAAAGCAGGTCACTGCCATGGCTTTGGCTGCTGGTCGCCGATGGTGTCGACGGCGTTGATTTGTTGGCCTGAAACAAGTACTGGCCAATGTTGCCCCAGCCGTCAAAACGACCTTTTGGCATCGGCGACAGCACGGGATAGATGTCCATGTCGGCCCAGCGTTCTAGACAAATCATGTTGGTATCTATATACCGTCCAATAAGTGTAGTCGAGGAGGTACGTGACGGCAGCGTATCGCGCTGGAGCGGCGCGTTGGCGAGCGAGTGCAGCGTCAAGTGCGGGTACAATGGTGACGTGGCGCACGAGATCGCGTTGTTTTGATACGGGTTGAAGCTCCGAATCGATCCAACCGCAAACGGCACCTATACCGTGTCGCTTCTCAATCCTCAAATTCTCAAATCGCCAACCTGAATGTCAAAAAAGATGTTGGAGTAGAGCGCGCGCCGGCGAAAACTTGCTAGGCCAAACAAAAACGCGCCTTGGCTCAGACACTGCAGCAGCGACGGCGCCGACGCGACGCGGACGAGGCTCGCGCGCACGAGGTTCTTGTCACCAACATAGTTGACGCACCGAAGGCGACCGAGATAGCGCAGAACGGCATGCAAGAGCGCCCAGTCAACACTGGTGGCCATGCGCACTTCGATCGAGAGGCTGTGATCGGCGTTGTGGAGCTGCAAGACCGTATCCCGCGCGATTGCCGTCTCGGCCGCGTCGTCTACGGTTGGCGGTTAGGGTAGGGGTAGGGTACACACCCGGTTTACCATCGTAGAGGTAGCTCGACGCTTCGGTCTCGACGTCATTCGTAGCCGGCGTCGGCTCGGGCACAAAAAGCAATGCGTTCATACCATCCAGAGAAAACGAAAAGATCGGGTCGTGGTCCGTCGGGTCCAACAAGATGTCGAGGCGACCGTCGCGAAGGCGGTACGCCAGCAGCGCGTACCCGACGTTTGGCGCGGGCAACTGGATCTCGAGCGTGCCTGTCATGGGCGCCATTGGCAGCGGGACCGCGTGCGTGGCCAGCGCCACGCATGTGGAGGACGCAGTGTCCTGGAGCACGAATTGCGCCCCGGTCCTAGTCCATTTTTATGCATATTGCATCAAAATTTGTACTAGTACCGATCAAAGAGCTTGGACGAAATGGTGTTGACAACGGCGTTGACAGCACCCCTATTGTTGAACGGTGCGCGGACCCCAAAGTGCGGCGCGGCGAGCGTAATGACGTTCTACGACGTTTCAACTTGAAACATTGATACTAGAGAAATACACACCATGGGCGTGATCTGGTCGAAAAAGCCTCGCGCGTACAAGACGCCAATGCAGTAGCGCACGTAGAGCCCACCGAGCGAGTGGCCAATCAGAGACACCTTCTCGAGCCTAGAGTCCTCCAGCGTTCAGGACAGCTTTGGCTTTTGGGACGAATTACCGAGGACAGGAGGCCGCGAGGTGCTCGACTTCGTCGGCCAAGCGTAGCCCGCCGGCGTCAATACCGTCGTGTGTGTCTGTGGCGTTCGAGGCGGCAGCAACAATGTAGAGCCCTGGCACGCCATGCAGGTTGAGATGGCATGGCACAAAACGGTACCTGGCTCGTCCCGGAAGACGTCGCGGAGGATGAAGGCAAACGTGTGGTAGTCAGACGGGCTGCCGTGGAGGCCATGCTGCAGGACGACGAGGTGCGTGGCGTCGGCGGCGGCGTCGCGCGGTGGCGGGCCAAAGAGCGTGCTTGCATCGTCAGCCGTTGCTATGCTCGCCGGCGCCGGCGGCGCGCCAAAGAGGTCTTCGTACTCGAGCTTTGCCGGCGCGGCGCTGCTGCGGTCGTTGGCCGCGGGCGGTGCGCCGAACAAGAAGTCGTCGTCGGTGTCGGCCATGTCAAGTGAAAATGATGTTGGCTCGGGCTGCATTTTTAATACCGATATTTTATTTAACCTTGATGTGGGTATACTAGTATTTTAAATGCGTAGCATCGCTCTCATGACGATGGGACACCAGCATCTTGCCCACGGATCATCCCTTTCTTGCTGATTTCATCAGACCAACCAACTAAAGTCGACGAGCTCCTTGCACGAGTACAAATCAACATTATGGATGCAGCAGCCGGCAACTACAGACCTAACCTTCCTCGCATGGTGTCTGCGACTCGAAACGCATTTGGTGAACCGCAGAAAGGCGTCGTAGAAGCTGAACAGACCGGAACAGAGAGCCGAGCCGAGCCGAGAGCTATAGTGTAAGCAGGCGGCAACTTGTATATATGACTCTGCTTGGTAGCACAGTACTGGCACCAACAAGCTCCGCCATCTCTGCTGCCGATGCTGGGGTAGCCTTGGAGCAAGTTGCCGCCGGAACGTGCGCGATCGCTGCATACTGGACATAGCTGCATTCGACACTTACTGTACTGCCTGTGGATCTCACTGCGCAGAGATTCCGTGGCATGGCCATCCTGGCACTCCAGTGCAATCTCAAAGGGCAAACTGACACTGGCCACGACCCATACCGTAATGGTCAGTCGAAAAACGACAACGCAGACAAAGAAGGATAAAATAAGAAAAATGACTATGGTACAAGCGCGCCTCGGTTGCTAGTACTGACCGCTGTTGCCGCGCTTTCGCGGGTTCTTCTTGCGCTTCGTATACGCCTTGTTGTTGTCGGCGGGCACGCTGTAGTCGCGCAGTGACGTGTACGACGCACGGTGGTTGAGCGACTCGGGCGCGACGCTCAGAAATGTCTGGAACGCGCTGCTCACGCGGGCCTCCGTGTGCGAGGCGGCGGCGTCCAAAATATCCTGAAAGGCCGCGCGGCGCTTCTCGAGCACCTTGGTATCGTGCTTGCGCAAGTACGACCAGACGCCGGCCGACGGCAACGGCGGCAACGTCGAGTTGGAGATCGTAAAGCGAGAGAGAAGGCTCGAGCGCGAGGCCAGCGCCGCGTCCTTGTCCTCCAGTGGCATCATAGTCGAGAGCTCAAAATACAAGTTGCGAAAGTCCGTGTACCGGCGGCGAATCGTGTACGTGTCGAGCATGTCGTGCGGGTTCTTGACGTCGACGTGGTACATGACAATACCGTCCGTGCCCACCGAGTAGCTCGTGACCATGAGGTCCACGAGGCGCGGCGAGAGCGACGCATCAAGATCAAACTCGTCTTCGGGCTCGTCCGAGTCCTTGGTCGTCGGCGGTGTGCGCATACTGCTGAAGAAGTACGTGCTGGATGTCAAGTTCGATTGTAGTATACTGACTGCACGCTGTGCCAGCCATCAGAGGCGGCGCTTCAACAGCTGCCGTCATCTCCGCGCGCGCTGTCCCATCGCGGAAACCAGGTTGAGAAGGTTCATGCCAGCGCGCGAATTCAAATGCACCAATCGGCGCGCGACAAAAAATAGATCCACCAATCAGCGCGGACTGTATCCGAACAATGTGTGACCGGGCCTCTGTGGCACCCTTTTTTTCTTTGGCTTGCGGCTCGTGGGACTCAGGTCGGTGACGACGCGAGTTTAGGGCGGGAACATGCTTGCATGGCGGCGTGCAAAAACCTCAAGGCGCGTGCGTGGAGGAGAGCGAGCGACTTTGCTGCCGAGATGCGCCGACACGATCGCACGCCAGCGATGTGGGCAGCATCAACGTTTGGGCTATCACAGGTGCGCAGCTGCGCTTGTAGAGGGACTGCACGGTGGCTTTCGATCGTGTATGATATCAAGAGGACAACGACGACGAAGAAGAAGCTCCGAGATCTGTACAGTACGTACGTTCGGCGCTCGTCGTAAAGATTCAAGAATCGCAATTTGCCGTTTGCACTCACGAATATAAAACACACGACGTGGCACTTCAACAAACTCTTTTCAGCAAGTACCGAGTGCAGCTCGATGCACGCCAGGACGGAAGCTACAAGGACACTGCTACAGTCTACGTGCCCATGAAAGTTCTATAGAGATATGAGCGTGTTGGCCGTTCGAAGCTGACGTCGGTCCAAGCTAGTACTTTTGGTAGAGATGTGGTAGACTCGCTTATCGTTGCGCAAGCTAGGCAGACGCGCTTGACGGCCTCGCGTCGCGCGCGTTGCATGCAATATCTCGATCCGTGCACACCGTCGTCACCTCTCGCTCGCACCGTCGAGGGAAGACGCCATATTCGTACACAGCCGGTCTATTGATCATGCCTACGACTAGGACTCGTACGAGAGGACGGGCTAAAAAAAAGCCGTCTCCTTCTCCATGAGTTCTTTCGAGGCGGATAGAAAGGCTTTGGAAAACTCCTTGGAACGGGCTGCGTTCGACCGCACCGAGAGCCGGTACCCGGCCTTGGCCTCCGACTCGGCGGTCGCGAGATCGTGCAGCATCTTGGCCATCGACAGCGTTTGCTCGGCCGCGCTCAGTTGCCCGGACGACGTCTCTTTGGACGGCGTAGACGCCGACTTTGGCGGCGACGGCGTGCCCAGTCGGTCACTCACGCTTTTCACTAGCGTCGGAAAGGCGCTTGATGTCACAAATGCCTCGATTTCAGCCCGCGGCACATGACTGAGTTCGTGGACTTCCCCGTCGCGGGCTTCAAGCGCTTCCCATGACGCTGCCGTGAGGATCGTGGCGTAGCGTGTTGTGTGTTTTTTTTGGTTCGCACGGTCGAGCGCCGAGATGACGCTGTTGTTGGCAAGACTCCAATTGCACAATTCGCGGTAAAAGAGCAGCAATTCTTTCTTCTCGAGCACGGATTTGCCCCGGAACGCCAGTTTGTCGAGCCTACTCCCCGCATTTCTTAGTGGGAAAACCGAAGAAGGGGCGTACACAAACGCAAGGTTTTCGGGGGGCACGCTTGGCACGACTTGAGGGGGGAAGAGGACGTCGTAGAGCGACGCGACCGCGTTGGTCGGCGTCAGCTCGAGCACGCTCAGTGTCTCGGCGCTTCCTTTTTTCGGTCGCCCGAGCGCCGCCGTGTGCGACACAATGTACTTTCGCCCGACGCCAATCGATTTTTGCAGCCGAAGCGACGTTTGCTCCATGGAGGTACTTGCACTCTTGATGGTTTCGAGCGTGTCGAGCATGTCGGCCTTGAGCCGTGAGACACGAAACCCGTCATAGTCGTTGCACAGATAGAGCTATATAATCGCTGAATGAGATACTTGTAGCAGAGACGATTAGTTGATCGGAATACCTGCTTTTCCATGACGAGCTGAAACGAGTCCATGGCGGCGCGCACGTTGCGCATGGCCACGTCGACGGCGTAGACCTCCGAGCTGGCCGTCTCGAAGAACGTCGTCGCCTACAAACAGCGTCCACTGGTATCATTTCTCGAGCGAAATGAAATGGGACCTGGGCGAGGACGTGTTGAGCCCGCGCAACTTGGTTGCTGGACGGCGCCGGCTTGGGCCGCGACCGGATCTGCAGCTTGGAGGTACTTCCGCTGCCGTTGGTCGGGTAGAAAAAGCCGACGCGGGGTTGCTCGGTCCGGTCGTCGTCTTGCATCGTCCTTGCGCGTTGCCGGCCTTGCTACGACAACGCCACGGCCGTTGTACGTGGAATTAGACTCAATAATTTTGCTATTTCGAGCGCGGGCTAGGGTAAGCAAAGCCAGGTACATGATGGCCACAGTCGCTTTTGTGTTTCAAGCTACTCGTAGGCAAGAATTCGCAAGCGTAAATCATCATGTCTTGTTGTTGTCCCTTGTTGTAGGCTCGCCAACTGAGCGGTTGTTGTGACAGGAACTGGTATGACATTTTGCAGTCGACGGTCCTTTGGTACGTGAATGATAGTTACTACTTAACGAAGAGCCTTGAGCTCGTACGCCGTAAGATGTGTATCAGAGTCTTAGATGCTAGTGGTTGTCGACGCAGCTATCGAGCTTTTGGACGACCATAGTCGATGGTGGAGCCCCGCATGAAGAAGGTGATCTTGCTTTTGACGGTAGCCCGACGAGACGGATGCAGGCAACGGCCACATGGCATCGTCGACGCAGCGCGGCCGCCGTGACGACGCAGCCTACACCGTCCATGCGCTCGAATGCAAACCATACTACATACCGAGATGTCGCTTTGCGCTGTCGTTGCTCCTGCTTGGCACATGGCAGACGGCAACACCGTCGATGAAACGCGCAAGTCGTCGATGGCAATGGCGGGCGCGCGCGAAGAAGCGCACGACGATTCTGTACTGGCAGGCATATCCGCTTGGTGCGTGGCGGCTGGTGGCAATGACATGGTCGACGCCCATCGGGACGAGCACGTGGGTTCGAGTGGTGTCCATCCGCCGACAGCCGAGCTTACTGTCGGTGGAGAGGACACCTCGGCGCAGGACACAGCCAATGGCATTGGGACAAAATCGAGGGATAAGACGTGCGGCTCCATCGGCGCGGGTGCGTCAAACACGCAAAAGCGGAACAAAGGCGCCTCAGATGATATCGGCGGCGCCGAGATAAACCATTTTTCAGTCGAAAAGGCTGCAGGCTTTTCGACGATATCGGTGACGCCCAATACGTTTTTTGTCCCAGGAGATGGGATCCTTGCCTTTTTGACCCTGCATTCGCTCGTAGGGCTCTCTGAAAGGCGGGTCTCCGGCGGCAAAGTGGCATATTCAGGCACATCGTGCGAGATGTCACTGCTGGCTGCGACATGCACGCTCGACGCTGCTTCGCTCGTTACGGCGGCGGAGGAAGGTGTGTCGACCCTAGTCGCAGACACGGTGGACGTGGTGTCCTTGGTCGGAGTCGGTGGCGGCGCCTTGGCAGCGTCTTCATCGAGAAGCTTCTCGAGCTCGTGTTTGTATCGACTCAAGATCGTTGCGAGGTCGGCCAAGTTGACGTCCCACGAGTCCTTGGCGCTTGGAGGCAGCTGCGGACGGGGGTGCGGCATCGGTAGAGGCCTCGGTGGCAGCGAGCGAGGAATGTCCAGACCTCGCCGCTCTAGTAGCCATGGTGCGTCGAGGTCTGTCTCGGACGTCGTTCCGTCGAGAATCTTGGTCGACGACCGGACACTGGCACCGAGCTCGCGTCTAGACGAGATAACGTTGTTAGAAGTTGCTTGATGCACGCCATAGTACAAGGCGTGGAGCGTCCGAGACTCGGGCAATGCGTGGCCGAGCGACTTGACCCGGGCGTGAAGAAGCGACCGCTGTCAAGTGCGTGAGATCCAGATACGCCTGGAATCACACTGCACCTGTGTCTTGAGCGTCGACAAAGGACTCTGAGGAGGCCGGGCATACGACGTAGCTGTCGCCGTCGATGGGCGCGGCAGTGGTGTCGGAGCGGACAACGGACTTGGTGCTAGCGACGAGGCTGGCTCGGACGTCGATGCCATGAGGCTGGCAAAGTTTGTATTGGGATGTAACTCGTAGCGCACAGTAGGCTCGACCAAGGAAGGTTTTGCCACTTGGCTAGGGCATGCTGTTGCCAAGGGCGTCTTGGTAGCCTCCATCTCCCGGGCGAAGGCCTTGAGCAGCTCAGCAGCCGATGGCTCTCGCCTAGCGCAGTATGAGCGCTCGATATGCAGTTCGCTCGGGCGTACGGAGGCTCCTTGAGCGGACGTGGCTGGCTGGGTTGACGCACTGGCTTGCGCTTGCCATGCGTAGCTCTGTCGCCGTCCCGTAGCGCGGCCTGCCACTGGGTCGTCGGTCGAAGCATTGTCGGGATCTTTGCGTTGCCGCGATTGGTACAAAAGCTACGCTTTCCTCGTTCTGGATTGGTTGATTGGTCTTGTATGGGGATTGGCTGTTAATGCCCTGTGTGGCGCAGTGGATTGGTTCAATGCACGCTGCAGGGTGATTGGTAGAAATGCACGATATGTCGCCGCGGGATTGGCTCTTTAAAAACCTCTAGCAATGCATGTATAAATGTGTGCAGTTTCGCGATTGGCTCTTTAAAAACCTCTAGCAATGCATGTATAAATGTGTGCAGTTTCATTCGACCAATCACGGACGAGCCAATCAGATCTGGCCGGAACGAGTGGCCGCCAAGAGCGCACCGTTTGGCGCCGGCCGGTCGAGTGGTCAGTTTCGAAATTGCGCGATTGCGAGTAGCAGCAGGATCAGTAGTAGTAGAACTGTGCCCGAGGATGACAAAATGTACCACCTCTCTGATTACTCCGTGAGGATACATACTCCATAGAAACTCTAATTTTTTGCTGAGGGACACTCCACCACTTGTATTTATGCGTATATTCGTAAGGACTAGACAAGTGACGACATGGGAACCTAGAGATGACAAACTGTACCACCTCTCTGATTACACCGTGAGGATACACCTTCCATAGAAACTCTAATTTTTTGCTGAGGGTTCCCAATGTCGCATCATTTTTCATGCCGAAAACACCATAAGAAATCTACTCATATTTCTCGAATGATATTGTGTTGTACGTGTTCATTGCCGACTCGCTTCACAAACCCGATCCGTGCCTCAACCAAGCAGACAAGTGCGTCGTATTCGACTTCACCGCAGCCACAATGAATGTATGGAGTCTGTGGTTTTGAGTGAGGTTTTATGTCATGTCCTGAGACAATGAAACATTTTCTCCTGCTTTCCAATGGAGCTGCATCTTTCCTTTTATGCATTTCTGTATTTGATTGGCGACTTGATGATTTGAATATGCATAGTTCAACTGAAAATTTATGATGAACTAACATCAGCAATGTCTTTCGCTCCTATCTGATCTCCAATCGATCGATTTCCTTTCATTTTATTCATAACTATCTGCACAAGAGTGATGATTTGGATAAAATGGGAATCTCTCTGATCCAGCCTCAAGGTTTGGTCTGTGACGAGAACATTATCATCTCTCTGACTTGTGCGTTTGATTTTCAATTTACGGGGATGGCGTGATGCCATACAGATAATCCAACTCTGAAGCTTACGTGTTGACTAACCATCTAAGAGCTTTTTAACCCTGATCATCCCCTCGATCTTCCATCGATATCTACCTTCGTATTTGGCTCCAAAGCTCCATCGGTCCTTGAAGAACGACGCTCACAGTGACAGCAACAACGTCACCTTCGTCCAAGCAGCGTGGCTGCGTATATGATCTAATATTCTCCGATAACGCGACTCTTATACCTACCTACCTGTACCTGTACGCCAGGATATTACTCGTCCTCCAACAACCTTGCAACATCGCAACCTCTCAATTATGCCGGAACGCCGACCAAGCCCACAACCTGGTGTCGAAATCGCCCACGGGTGGAGATGCTACTCAGCTCATCGTGGGTTCGAGCCCGCGATTGGCTATCATCACTTTTTCTTTTTGCAGTGTAAGCACTTTGGTACGACAATCGTGTCGCCGGTTTTCACGCTGTCGTTGGCGCGCGTCGGGTCGATGGTCTTGAGTTTCTCGAGTGTAAGCTCACCTCATCACCACTCCCCATGCCAATTTCCAACTTTTCCACTTTCCTTTCGATACTACCGATACTTGGATGCTACTAGTGTGCACGCAAATAATAGTCAACCGACTCATTTCGCATTCAGACTTCAACTCCCGGTGTTGGATGGTTAACCCTTCAACGCTCAACTTTTTAAGACTACGGATCGTCCGCCGCCTTGACGGTCGGGCGAAAATTGTGTACTAGTACGAGGCGAATCGTGCACTGTAGTAGTGTGATGAGCGCGTCTTCTACTAAATCGCCGTCGCTAGTCGTTAGGTTGTCTAAAAACAAATTTGCTAAAAATACAAGCGAAACATCCGTCCGTGAAGCGCCACAGTTGGACTGTTTCCTCAGCATGGGCGGGGGTGCGAGCAAGGGCGGCGACGCCAAGTCGACGCAGGCCAAGGTAGCACCCAAGATGACGGGCCGTGGCGTGCCAGCGCCGCTGGTCGCTGCCAACACGCAGTGGAAGATGGTGCCCGCGTCCAATATGAACCGCGTCAAGAGCTCGGGGCGTCTCTCGATCGCGGACGACGAGCTCACGCAAATGCTCCACGATCCGGTCGGTCAAAAGCACATTGGCAATTACGCCAAGAAGATTCTCACGAGCGAGACGTTCTACTGCTGGGTCGAGTGCATGGAGTTCATCGAGGCGCCGTCCAGCGGCTACCAGCGCTCGGTGGCCAAGCACATTTATAAAAAATACATCAAGCACGGCGCGGCCATGGCGCTCGGTGGCCTTGCGTCCGACATGGTCGAGCAGTACGACGTACGTCCTGCCTCTATTTTGAAAAAGAAATATGCTACATTTCCTTCCATTAGGAATTGATCAAGGTCATTGACGGCGACCCGAGCCAAATCACAAAAGAGTTTTTTGCGCCGATTCAGAAAATGTGTTTTGACGACATGTGCAAGAACACGTACCATCGCTTCAAGAGCTCGCCCGAGTACGACCTCTACAAGCTCGAGCTCAAGGACACGTACAACAAAGTGACAGTCGATGATTTCGACTACCTCGAGCTCCTCGGCTCGGGGGGCTTTGGTCGTGTCGTGCATGCTCGGAAAAAGTCCACCGGCAAGCATTACGGTATCGCGTCACGTTGTCAACATATTGTCTTCTATCGATTATACTAGCGATGAAAATTCAACTCAAGAACGGGCTTCTCCACGAGCACCAAGACCAGCTCGATCAAATCACGTCCGAGAAGGACATTCTCCAAATGTGCAACCACCCGTACATCCTCGACATGCACTACAGCTTCCAGACCAGCGCCCACGCCATCATTGTGACCGAGCTTGTGCGCGGCGGCGACCTCAACGAGCTCATGAAAGGCTCCAAGCGCGGGTACCTCCCCGAAGGCCGGGTGCGCTTGTACGCTGCCGAGATTGCGCTCGCGCTCAACCATTTGCACGAACTCGGCTTGATCTACCGCGACCTCAAGCCGTGCAATGTGCTCTTGGGCGAAGATGGACACATTGTCCTCGCCGACATGGGCCTCGCGACCGGCCTCGAAGAAATCCGCGCGAAAAAGCACCGCGAAGAGGCCGACCGCGAGGCCGCAAAGGCCACGGACGCCGCGGGCTTGGCCCGCGTCGAGTCGCACGTGACGCTGCCGGAAGAAGACCACAACCCCCACGGCGTCGTGCAGCTCTCGGGGCAGACACAAACCGTGCCAAAATCATTTGCTCGGCCGCCGGACGCCAAGAACACACGCCGCAAGACCACGGTCGGCACAAAGGGCTACATGGCGCCCGAGCTCATCTCGGGGAAGCTCCTTCGGCGGGAAGAGCGGCCCGGGTACAATTTCACGATCGACTATTGGTCGCTCGGGGTGACCATCTACGAGCTCATTTGCGGCTACCAGCCCTTCAACCTCTACAACGTACTCGGCGACGGGTTCCTCGCCGAGATTGCGCAAGAAGTCGAAGTCGCCAAGCTCAGCCCCCGGTCGCAATACCGCGCCGAGCTCGAGCGCATGGCAGCTGGCGTCGACTACCCGGACCAGGTACGTTATCAAACGTGGAATCCATCGTTCAAGAGCGGGTAGGTGTCGGCGAATGCGCGGGACTTTATCAATCGACTTCTGGAAGTGAACGCGGTGAATCGCATGGGGTGCACGTCCCGCGGGTTCCTCGATATCATGGAGCACCCGTTCTTTCATGGTTTGGACTGGGAACGCCTCATGGTCAAGCACGTGCAACCGGAATTCACGCCGAGCCTCAAGCCACTCACGGACCGAAAGACGTACTCAAACTTTTGGAACATGATGGCGCACTTTGACGCGCGCGACAAGCACTTCATTCGACGTACGTGATAGCCTGATACATTGATACTGATGTTTGTGTAGATGACTGGTACCAAGACCCGCCCCCCGAGAAGCAAAAGGCGTTCGAGCAGTGGGATTTCATCTCGCCGCATACGCTCAAGGCCGAGCTCGGTATCGCGGCCGAGATGGACGAAAGCAACCGGCCGTACAAGATCCTCCAGCTCACGGGCGAGACGTCGGGATGACGCGTGTAGTTAGAGACATCAAGAATCCTGTGTGCTGTAGAGTGAATTGAAGGGGTCCCCTGTACAACTGCATTCTGTATCGTCTTTTTTGATATTACGAAAGGACAGCGTCGACATCAACCAGAGCATCAGTGACACCAAGGGCATGTGCTCAAACACGCGGACCAGTCACCTGTCTTCACCTCAGGCAGTCTCGAACCCGGCCTCTCGATGCTCCAGCCTTGAAGAATCTTCCACATCAAACAGCCCGCGTACATGAGCGCCGAGCGGTGACTCCTGATGCGCCTCGAATGACGCAACCATCAGCGTTGGCGTCGCGGTCATCTGGACCAACGTCTGGAATGGGATTGCCTCCGCGGGCTCGACACTTACGTGTGCGTCGCGTGGTTTGGTGTTTTTCAACACAGCCAAACCCCTCGATGAGACACACGATGCAGGTAGAATTAACGTCCGAGCGATGTATGCCCGTGGTAGTAGTACGGCCCATTACCACCAAATTCTTTGGCATGTGTTTTGTAGTGCAGTGACTTCACTGCATAAACACGCTCGCGGTTTGTAGCCGAAAGTGCCCAAGTTTTGGCCATTTTGAGAATTGTAGCCCATGACTATCGAAAAAGCGCTTGGAATCAAAATACATCTGCATACATTTTCGTCAATAGGTATCTTGATTCGAAGCACCGATACCCCGACCCCTATTGTGTCACCGCACATCGACACAGTAGCGATGCATCGTACGACTATGCATGCATGCAACGCGCTGCGATCCCACATTGCTACCTCACTTCTACAAACACACGGTCTGGCCATTTTGTACAAGAGTGGTGTGTGTTGTATGATTGAAAACCCCTATTTTTTGCCCTTTTTGCCGCCCTTTTTCTTCTTTTTGCTAGTCTCCGCGAGTTTTTTCTTTTCGTCGAGAATAATCTTGTGCGCGCGGTACGCGGCTTGGATCTTGCGCGCGGCAAACGTCTGCTTTTTCAGTTCTTCGCGCTTGAGGACTTCGAGCTCTTTGAGCCGCCGCTTTTCGTTTTCCTTGTTCTTCTGGAGCTCGACCTCCTCGACCCAGCGTTTCTGAAGCCCCTCGAGCTTGGCGGCATTTCCGTTGCGCTCGCTCGTGAGCTTGGCGAGCTCGGCTTGCTTGGCGGCCATGTCGCGCTCGTATTTTTCATTCCAGTGGTCATAGTCCTTGTGGAGGCTCTCGTGCTTGGCCTTTAGAAACCCGACCGTCTCGGCGTGCACCCGCGCCTCCGAGTCGCACTCGCGCGTGACGGCTTCGATTTTCGCCTTCTCTTCGGTGATGAGCTGCTGGTACAAACGGGCCGTCGACGCCGTCTTGGCCTTGGCTTCGCTGCGTGCATATCGAATGTCGATCTGCGTTTTGGATTTGACCTAGACGAGCGTCAAGTCACGGTTCAATATTGATCACATTTGGTCGACAACCAAAATTTGTCCAAAAACAATCAAAATACAAAAATTGCCATTTGCACAAGAAAAACATGGTGGGTACCTGCAATAGCTGCTCTTTCAAGAGCGCAATGGCGTTTTTTTGATCGGCGATTTCCCGCGTGTGCTCGATTTTTTCCCGCGCGAGCTCCTGCGTGAGGCGCTTGACCTCTTCCGTGGCCTCCTTCTCGGTCTCGATGAGGTCGGCTGCCTTCTCGGCCGCATGTTTGCCTTCGGTGACGTACGTCACGAGCGACTCGTAGCCGCAGCCGCGGAGCTCCCGCGTCGTCTCGGTCAGTAAATCGATGAGGGCTTGGCGCTCGTACTGAATTTTCATCAAATTGCCCCCGAAATTGGGATTGTCCTATCGACAATATTGTCCGTCGATCGCTACAATGATAGTCACTACCTTGAGGTTGCGACACAAACTCCGCGTCGACTCACGCAGCGCACGGCTGACCTCTTGGATGTCGCGCTGGGTTTCCTTAAACTTGGATTTGTTGGCGAGGCCCTGGCAATGCACATACAGATTGTCGTGTTGTACACAAGAAAACACAATATGTACCTTGAGGACGCTGCGCTGGGAAATGAGGCTCTCGTACTTGGCTTCGAGGCGTCGCTGCTCTTGGATGATGCGCGAAATCTCGTCGCCAACGACTTGCGAGAGCTCTTCGCGGTGTTGCAGAATGTCGGGCGTGATGCTACCGAGGAACGAAAGCTTCTCGATTGTCTCTTCGAGGATCGCACACGCCCGCGTGGCCTCGACCGGCGACAGGCGGTGGGCCGACGCTGCTTTCATCACCGCGAGTGAAACCGGCGAGCTCCTTTGAAACTCCTCGTACTCTGCGAGCAAAGAGCAAATCGGTGATTTTGGCCAGGAAGCAGACCCTGTATCTATCTCAATGCCACTACCAGTGCGTGTTCATACCGTCGGGTGAACTGCGACCGTCCAGCTCAAAACAACCCAGCCCTCTCGATAGACAGAAGGATAGATAGATGGATAGATAGTTATATAAATGGATAGTTGGATTGTTGGGCGTATAAATTGTCGGCCTGTGCAATAACGTCGCTCCTAACCGACTTGACGCGAAACATTGACGCATGTTGTCGACTTGTTGGCTTGTTCCACCCGACAACCTCACTGAATCGTCGATGGTGTGGTCGGTCGCAGCCGCTGCTTGGTCGAACTTCCACGTGGCAGTGTCTCGGCACCGATGCTGACAGCTTGATCTGCGTCCGAGATTCTGGGTATTCTATCGCCTCGCAAGGTCTGGAATGTGCTGCTGGTGTTAGGTGTAGAGGCACACACCGCATCTCCGTCCAGTCCAAGCACCGTCGACGGACACCGTTGGCAGAGCGAGCGACGTTTTGAGCTGAGGCACAAGGTGCTCGCAGAAACGATGTCGTCATTGAACTTGGACACCTTATCCTCCTCCTCGACTGCGGCGGATCGCAGGGATATCTCCTCGATCTCACACCATGTGGTAGATGGTCGCCAGAGTTTTCACTGTCCCAGATGCTATCAACAATTCAGGTATTCGTCTCGAAACGCCTATGCCATCGGGACGGTGGATGCTATGCCACAGCGCCGTTGGCCGCTGAATCTGCGGTGCCACGTGCTCGGCAGAGCTTTTACACCGCACTTTTTGGTCCACTTGTGTGCTCTTCATTTTCAAATCGAACACCAACCACCACCACCACCATGAACATTTACCCGCAGCAGACGTACGAGGTCGACGCCGGTCGCTCGATCGGCCACGCCAACCCGGGCATTGACCGCGCGTGCAAGGAGATCCAGGCGGCGTGCGCCGGCTTCGGCACGAACGAGGCCAAGCTCAGCACGGTCCTCGGCAACAAGTCGCCCGTCGAGCGCTGCCTCATCCACCTCCGCTACCCGGAGCTGTACCAAAAGTCGCTCCTCTCCGAGATGGCGTCCGAGACGTCGGGCGACTACGGCAAGCTTCTCCAGCTCCTCTCGCAGCCGATCGAGGAGGCCGAGGCCATGATCATCCGGGATGCGACCAAGGGCGCCGGCACGACCGAGAAGCTGTTGATCCCGGTCCTCAGCGGCCGCTCGAACGTCGAGCTCAACATCCTCAAGAAGGCGTTCTACAAGATCTTCCAGAAGGACCTCGTTGTCGCCGTCAACGATGACCTGAGCGGCGACCTCAAGACGTTCTACCTCGCGGCGCTCAACCAGATGGCCCAGCCGTACAACCCGAGCATCCACACGCCGGCCAAGGCGGCCGAGATCGCCGAGGCTATTTACAAGGCCGGCGAGGGCAAGTGGGGCACGGACGAGTCGGCGTTCTCCAACGCGATCTGCTCGATCCCGCCGCAGTTCCTCGCGACCGTCGACGCGGCGTATGCGGCCAAGCACAAGCACGGCCTCGTGCACGCGATTCAGAGCGAGTTTGGCGGCAAGGCCGAAGACGGCCTCGTGTACCACGTCAACATCATCCTGCGTCCGATCGAGACGATTGTCGAGCAGATCGAGAGCACGATGAGCGGCATTGGCACGGACGAGTACGGTCTCTCGGCGGCCATTGTGCGCTACCAGCACCTGCTGCCGCAGGTCAAGCAGGCGTACCAGGCCAAGTACCGCACCACGCTGCGCCAACGCGTCGAAGGCGAGACGAGCGGCGACTACCGTGCGCTCCTCCTCACGATCCTCGACCACGCCATCTAGTTTGTTTAAGTTGACGCAATTTGCATAATATATGGATTCTGAACGTAAACTCGCAGCATCAATTTGGCGCT